>NC_088876.1:3244565-3262894 GCF_032884065.1 Artemia franciscana
TTCTGTAAAAATGAGCCTCACTTGCACTTCATAGAAAACATACAAATATTTTTAAACAGTCTCTCTTTTATCATTGTAGCATTAAAGAAACTGGTATCTCCAGGAACCAATTTCATTATGTTTTAAACATTCAATCGGGTTTCATTAACCTGATGTGCACTTGAAAAAACGTTGGTGAATGAATCAAAATTTGTTAATATGCATTTTTGTTAGTTTTCACGAGTCAGAAACAAATTTAGGCGGGGAAGGGGGTTAAACCCTGTGAACACCCCACCCCCTTCCTGGGTACGACCTTGATCCCCAGACTAAAACTTTCCTTGGACTTTAGGGTTCACATTGCCGGGACTTACGTTTTTTTTGCTGTATTGCAATAAAAATTCATCATTTTCAGCTACGTGTTGAGCAACGTACCAAGCAAAATTTTTCGCCGTGAAATGAAATCTTCATATATTAATTCCTTAAACAAAAAAAAAAAAAAAAAAGCAAGAAAACCTTCAGATCTTCATTTCTGTCTCTAACCTGTGAAATTTTCAAATTATGACAGTTTTTTAGGGAAATTATAAAATGAAAATTTGGGTTACGAAATGATCTCAAAACTTACTTGACAGTCTTCCTTTTTTTTACAATAACGCCAAATAATTCTTATTTTCATTTCCCCCCAGCTTTTTAATAAAAACCTTTCTTTTTTTTCTCAGTCAACTGACCTGGAGTGAGGCCTGAATAATATTTATGTATTTTGGTGTGCTTTTATTTTTTTTTGTGGGGGGGGGGGTAGAAGGGGTCATATATTCGGTGAATATAATTCGGTGACCCTTTTTCTACTTGAAAATCATTAAATAAGCCAAAATGTACGTAGAAACTTAAAAAGTTGAACTGCACCCGTGTCAAACGGAACAATGCACTTGGGGTAAGAGCTGAATCGACAACGACTTTTTACAGCCAATAGTTAAAGACACAGAGCCCATTGGTACTTACATATTATTAAATAATAAAAAAAAAAAAGGTTTTTTCAACTGAAAGTAAGGAGCGACATTAAAACTTAAAACGAACAGAAATTACTTCGTATATGAAAGGGGCTGCTTCCTCACCAACGCCCCGCTCTTTACGCTAAAGTTTGACTCTTTCTCTCAACTCTTCTTTATAAAACCTTAAAAAACTTTAGCGTAAAGAGCGGGGCGTTGGTGAGGAAGCAGCCCCTTTCATATAGGCCTACGAAGTAATTTCTGTTCGTTCTAAGTTTTAATGTCGCTCCTTACTTTCAGTTAAAAAAACTTGTTTATTTTTTATTTAATTTCTGAACGTTTTTGAATCAATGCATGTTTTGACTTTGGCTCTCCGCAGAGGAATAATTAAAACGAAATTGGCATGTAATTTTTTTTTTTGGCTAAATGGCTTTCTCATAATTTTTATCGAATGATTTTGATAAAAAAGAGCGCGGGAGGAAGCCTAGTTCCCCTCCGATTTTTTGGTTAATTAAAAAGGCAACTAGAACTTTTAATTTTTTACGAATCTTTTTATTAGTAAAAGATATACGTAAGTTATAAATTAGCTTACGTAAAGAAGTTTTGTATTATCATGTTTTTATTACATATATGAGGGGGTTCCCCCGTCGTCAGTATCTCACTCTTTACACTAAAGCTTAAATTTTGTCCCAATTCATTAAGAATGACCCCTGAATCCCAAAAGCCGTAGAATAAATAGTTGAAATTACTAAAATTACTTTAGCGTAAAGAGCGGGGTATTAGGAGGAGGTGAGCCCCTCATATGGGTAATACTTTCTGTTCGTTTTAAGTTTTAATGCTACTCCTTACTTCTAGCTGAAAAACAAAACTTTTTCATATTTATTTTTTCATTGTTTTTTTTAATAATGCTAGTAAATCCTTCGCTCCCTTCGTGGAAATTTTCTTCACCATGACAAATTCCTCAATGGAAAGTTCCCCCAGCCTACCCCCCTCTTCTTAACCCCTCCTCCCAACCAAAAAATCCTCCTGAAAACGCCTGTACACTTCCCAATAACCATTACCATATGTAAGCACTGGTCAAAGTTTGTAACTTGTAGCCCCTCCCACAGGGACTTTGGGGGAGTAAGTCGTCCCCTAAGACATAGTTATAAGGTTTTTTGACTACGCTCGAAAACTGGAAGGTTTTTTCGTTAGAATGAGCCTTCTTGCGACATTCTAGGACAACTGGGTCGATACAATCACCCCTGGAAAAAAAAACAACAAAAAAACAAGCAAACTAATAAACACGCATCCGTGATCTGCCTTCTGGCAAAAAATACAAATTCCAAAATTTTTGTAGATAGGAGCTTGACACTTCTACAGTAAGTTCTCTAATACGCTGAATCTGATGGTGCGATTTTCGTTAAGATTCTATGACTTTTAGGGGATGTTTCCCCTATTTTCAAAAATAACGCAAATTTTCTCAGGCTCGTAACTTTTGATGGGTAAAACTAAACTTGATGAAACTTATATATTTAAAATCAGCATTAAAATGCGATTCTTTTCATGTAGCTATTGGTATCAAAATTCTATTTTTTAGAGTTTTGGTTACTATTGGTTACCATGAACTGTTTGATACCGCCAGCAACTAAGCTTTACGTTGTGTCAAACTCGAGAACAAACCGGTTTTATCTGTCTGTAATAAAAAACAATTATGTTACGCTCAGTGGAAAACAAGTGGCGGGTGACAATAATACATTGGAATTGCATCATTTGGTCTATATATTTGCATATTAGGGGAGAGGGGAGGGTAAACTAAGTTGCCCCAATCCACCCCTCTAATGTACAAATATATAGACCAAATTCGTTTCTAAATTATTACATTTTCATCACATTTTGGTATTTTTCATTAGGACTAACTTCACTTCTCGAGTGTTTGTGGTATAATACATAAATACCAGCCCATTTATGTGCCACACTTTATGTATGGGTTTGCTGAGCTCTCAGACCCTCACCTTGTTTGTCTCTCTTTTACCAGATAGTTGGCCCCATTTTTTGGATTTTTGACAAATAATCCGGTTTAATAGCACGTAATGAAATTATAACAAATTTATCAAAGACTCCTTTTCAGTCAACGGCATCCAACAACCCATGAGACGCGAGCACCACCAGGAAATTCCCTAAGGGTGGACGGCGAATGCTTTATTTTTACCAAGATTTAAATGGTTATATTTTATTTTCGTTGTTTTACTGACGGATCATTGCCCCCTTTCCTCCTATTGATATTCATGCCACGAGTTTCTCTATTCAATTTAGAAAAAAAAATAATTAGGGAATGTTTTTCTACACTTCACAGTGTAACTATCGGAGAATATTTTGTGAGTATTTACGCCCTATAGTAAATAAGTTCCTGTTTGTTTTACCTATATTTCCCCACTGTGTTGTACAATCCTCCAAATTTCATTTCAACTTTTCTTTTTATTCAGCTACTAAAAGCATAGTCACAATATTTGGCAACCAAAAGACATTTGGCAACATTGGTATTTGGCAAAATTCGCATAAAAGACATTTGTGGCCATATCCATAAGTCATGAAAACAGTACCAACTAATGAAGGTACAAAACCTATAATTAAAGAAGGCATCTTTTAAGAATTTGGGTGAAAAATATGCGGCTATTGCCTGTGAACAGCTGCCAAAAGAGAACTATCCTCATATACCTAAAGGATATTTCCATTTTAAGTAGTTTAAAAGAATTGCTAAGGTCTTTATCAAAAGTACTTCCTGTCTTGATGAAACAAAAGAAATCTATAATATAAAACGTTTCAGTAATAAAACATTTATTAATGGGTTAGGTACATTTATAACATTTCTACTATAAGTTAAACTTGTGCAGGGTATATATGAGACATTTTATGTTTAATATTTGTATAAGATTATAAAATTTAATTCATATATAAAATTGTATAAATTAAATATACAAAGCAACGAAATTAAAAATGATAAAATTAAGTTTTAATGAAAATTATATAAAATATTTCAACAAGTTTAGCCCATACTATATTTATTCTATACAAGGAAAGCAGAGCGGCTTTTGTCTACGAGACAAGGAGACAACTTGACTCAATAACTGATTAAATAAAAAAACAACAAGTTTTTCAACTGAAAGTAAGGAGCAACATTAAAACTTAAAACAAACAGAAGTGATTACGTATATGAGAGGGGTTGCCCCCTCCTCAACAACAATTTTGACGCTGAAGCTCTTCGGCACGTTAAAAAACAACTTATTGTTCTAATTAAACGACCCTGGTGTTTCACGAGTCGTCCTTGAAGAATTGGGGCAAAATTAAACTTTAGTGTGAAGAGCGAGGTGTTGAGGAGGGGGCAGCCCCTCATATACTAATAACTTCTGTTTGTTTTAAGTTTCACTGCTGCTCCTTACTTTCAGTTAAGAATTTTTTTTTAATTTCTGATGGTTTTTTAAATTATGCCATGATATCTGGCTCCGCCTCTATGAAAAATCCCCATTTTTCATGACCTCATTCAAACATGATCTGAAAAATTAAATCCTGGTGAAAATTTACCCTGGACAATTACCCTTAACATCCCCACGCGTAAAACTGAGTCGGTAAAGGGGAAGTATAAAGAAATTTCGTATAGGAATTCTGAAAAGTACTCCCAGTATAAAATTTCCCCTGAAAAGCTCACCTCCTGGGATCTTTCATGCCCAGCTGAAAATTCGTCCTCCTCTCCCCACCCAAAAATGTATGCAAAATTCCCAATGGCAAATAAGCTACTATACGCAAACAATGGGCAAATTTTATAACTTAGACATTTCCCCACAGGCTATGGAGATTACGCTATCTTCAAAGACATAGTTATTTGACCTTTCAACTGCGCTGAACAAAAGAGATATCCCTAAATTTCGATCGAACAATTTTGGGAAAAAAGTGGCGTGGGAGGGGGCCTAGTTGCCCTCAGATTTTTATGTCACTTAAAATGGGCACTAGAACTTTTCATATCCGTTATGATGAGCCCTCTCCCAAATTTTTAGGTCCTCTGGGTCGATACGATCACCCCTTGAGAAAAAAACAAATAATTAAACAAATAATTTCTGGACGTTTTTTGAATTAATGCATGTTTTTATTTTGTCTCACCGCACATGAATAATTATACGAAATTTGAATTTTTTTTTTTTGGCTAAATGGCTTTCTCTTAGTTTTGATTGGACGATTCAGAAAAAAAGGGGAGGGGGAGGATGCCTAGTTGCCCTCGGATTTTTGGTTACTTAAAAATGCAACTTGATTTTTTTTTTTATGAACGTTTTTGTTAGTAATAAACATGCGTACCTTACGAATTAACTTAGGTAACGAACTTCTATATTTGTGCATTTTTATTACGTATATGAGGGAGTTTGCCCCCTCGTCAATACCTCGCTCTTTACACTAAAGGTTGAATTTTATCCCAAATCTTTAAGAATGACTCCTGAACCACAAAGGCCGTAGAACAAATAGTTGAAATTACTATAGTTTAGCGTAAAGAGCAAGGTATTGTGGAAGAGACGAACTCACTTATATACGTAATATCTTATGTTCGTTTTAAATTTTTATGCTACTCATTGCTTCCAGGTGAAATTTTTTTTTTTAATTTATTTTCTCGTTTTTTTTTTTAAATAATACTAGAAAATACTGCGCCCCCTTCATGGAAATTTTCTTCCCTGATGATAAATTCCCCCATGGAAAGATCCTCCCACGTAACTCCCTTCCCCCAACCCCCTTTAACGTGAAAAAGTTCCCCCGAAAATGTCTTTACACGTCCCAATAACTATTACTATACGTAAACAATGGTCAAAGTTTGTAAGTTGCAGCCCCTCCCCCGGGGACTGTGGGAGATTAAGTCGTCCCAAAGGACATAATTATTAGGTTTTTTGACTATACTGAACAAAATGGCCATTTCAAAATTTTGATCCAGTGACTTTGGGAAAAAATGAGCGTGGGAGGGGGCCTAGATGCCCTCCAATTTTTCGGTCACTTAAAAAGGGCACTAGAACTTTTAATTTTCGTTGGAATGAGCCCTCTCGCGACATTCTAGGACCACTGGGTCGATACGATCATCCCTTGGAAACAAAAAATTAAAAAAAATAAACACGCATCCGTGATCTGTCTTCTGGAAAAAAAAAATAAAAAAATTCCACATTTTGTAGATAGGAGCTTAAACTTCTACAGTAGGGTTTTCTGATACGCTGAATCTGATGGTGCGATTTTCGTTAAGATACTTTGACTTTTAGTGGGTGTTTCCCCCAATTTTCTAAAATAAGGCACATTTTCTCAGGCTCGTAACTTTTGATGGGGAAAACTAAACTTGATGAAACTTATATATTTAGAGTCGGCGTAAAAACGCGATTCTTTTGATGTAATTATTGGTATAAAAATTTTTTTTTAGAGTTTCCCTTTTTTATAAAATGGTTTCCATTTTTTAAAGTTTCGGTTACTATTGAGCCGGGTCGCTCCTTACTACAGTTCGTTACCACGATCTGTTTGATTATGATATTACTTAAATCTTTTTTTAGAGTGATCCAAGTTTGCTGAAAAATCAAGAAAATACTTTAATTTTCACACGTTTCCCCCTATTTTTAACCTATTTTTCAAAAGATGGTATTTAATTTGTCAAAAGCCATGCGCAGAAGTGGTTACCTAAACCTCTTAAACGGCATCGCGAAAGACTTTTAGCTCATCTTAATTAAATTTTTTATTTATGTATTAATTTAATAATTTTATTTTATGTTAACAGTTGAGAAAAAACCTGTATTTTAGCAATAGATAAGAATAAGATTGAACAATCATCAAACACTCCACTCAAAAACAACTATCTCTCGTACCAGAGCCTTGACATCAGGTAAACCAAATCAGTGGTCAGGCTGTATCTGTTTTTTTTCGGTGGGGGTGGGAGGGGCTAAAAACTTCATAAACGAATCAAAATTTGTTTATATGTATTTTCGTTACGTTTTTACAAGCCCTGAATCACCTGGATATGGCCTTGTCAGTGGACCTAATTATAAGCATGTTTAACATTATGTTTTAGGCATGTTAAAAGTATTTTAACACAATAACTTCAGAGAAGATTCTATTACTTACCTAGGGTCAGGGGACTTAGGGGCTAACCCAGGGTGCATTCTACTTGATATACATTATATTAACAGAAAAATCCTATGAAGCCTTTCTTTCAATCTGGGATATTTATGTAATAGATCATAATGCTTTAATTCGTAATTTGCAATTTAATTTTGTAATTACAATTTATGGGCACAATTTTTAATTAGTAACTCAGCGATGTAATCAGTGGTGAGAAGTGTGCATAGGTGTAAGGGATATGGCCAACCCACCCTTAAACCCCCAAAAACGTTAGACTTTCTTGAATTTCAGGGAACTTTTGCTTCAAATTATGAAATTTGTTTGCTTATTTTTTCACTATTGCCCCTCCCCACCCTCAAAAAACCGTCACATGCGTGCTTGAATCAATATAATACTACCGCATACACTTCTTTATTTGCTGTTTTGTAAATACGAGCCATCGCCGCTCCCAAAAAAATCTTGCATGTACACATGGTTGCCACAATCGGTAACTTATCACTGGAACCGATATTTTCCTTAAATTCTTTGGGGGATATTTTAATTGACTGTAAAATTCGGTGATTGAGGATCTTCATCGGAGCAGTGATGATTTTGGCAACAATGGACCCCGTTAATTTCAAAGTAAGATCTAAATTTTATCTGAAGTATCTAAATTTTAAGTAAACCTTTCGAGATTCATTACTGAAGCAAAAATCAAGCTGTTTTATTTTTCTTTGATTCATTTCTTTTTCTTTATTCAGAGCTTCGACTAAGGGACAGTCTTAGAGTTAATGGTGAATTATCATTACTATTACTACTACTACTACTGGCAACTCACTGTAGCACCAAGCCAACGGAGGCCAACACAGCTGAGCACCTCCTTCATCTCAGTCTATTCAAAGCCGCTTGAGGCCAACACAGCTGCGTACCTCCTCCATTTCAGCTAGTCAAAGCCTCCCTTTTTACCACCCTGCCAATTGAAGTTCTTTTAAATAGCGGTCTTCTCTTATTTATGTATAGCATATCGGGAGAATATTAAGTGAGTAATTTCTAGTAGAGGTAATTTTATGCCATTTGGGGGAAGAAGAAGAAGATGTTTGGAAACGGTTAGAAGGGAGAGTGGTCCTTGAAGTTGCCAAATGTGCGGATAATGGGGGGAAAATTATTGAATTTTCTGGGGAAGTGTGAAGGGTTAAGGATCTTGAGAAAAGAAATTTTTTGAGTAGATGAGGGGGGTGAGCGTTAGGTGGAAAATTGCAAAGAAATGAATGTTTTATTTAATTTTAAGAATTTGGCGCGGTTTGTTCATGTGGGTATAACCCATCATGAGGATGTGATGACTTTGTTAGTTTCTTTGTATTGGTGTTATTGAATGTTTTTCTGTGCTTCAATCGTTTTGATCAAAAGTTTAAATTGAATCCTTTAATTGTATTTGTTTTTTTTTTTGTATGTTTCTTTGTGACCATGGCAATAAGGGTTTTTTGTGCTGAGTATACTATATCCTCAACTAAACTAGTATACCTTGCTCAAAAATAAGAACAAGATCTTGGTCTTCATGGTTGCTGAGCGATAATAATATAAGATTATTAATTGTAGGTTTATAGTAATCGATAGGTTAATAAAAATAACCGTATGTTATTAATAATCTGTAGGTATAATTATTAACTATACTTACTTGTACTTGTACTTGTTTCAGGACACAAGCTCTTCAGCTCTCCCTGGCGCTATGATCTGGCAGACGGTTGAGTGCCAAGCCGCTCGGTCGTGTGTGTGTGGTGCACATGTTTCAAGCCACTGCTTGTCCCATCTTCGGCCGTGTCGTCGGAAACCACCAATCGGCTCTAGGTCCGCCTTGAGTGTGTTAAGCCAGGTCTTGACTTGTCCACCTCGCTTCTTCTTCCAGTGTGCGAGGGGTTTGCAGTATAGCGCCTTTTTAGTGAGGGTGTCATCTGACCTCCGACAAACATGGCCAAACCAAGTTAGGCGGCGTTTTTTTATTAGGGCTTCAATGTCATGCTTCTGGTGGCATCGTCTACGAATTTCGACGTTGCTAATTCTGTCTCGGAGGGAGACACCGAGGATTTGTCTCAGGCAGGAGTGGTCGAATACTTTGAGAGCATGAACATCCGCTGCTTTCAGGGGCCATGTCTCGCATCCGTAAAGGAGTACGGAGCGGACGGTTGCTTCAAAGATCTGGATTTTTGTTTTTAGTAGGACGTCTCTTTGTCTCCACAGGTTCTTCCTAAGTTGAGCAAAGACTATCGATGCTGATGATATTCTGCTCTGGACTTCCTTACTGCAGCCGCCGGAAATGTCGATGAGGGATCCCAGGTACTTGAACTGGTCAACGACCTCTAAACGGGAGTTGTCGATAGAGATGCCCCTTGTGAGTACATCCTCAGAATTTGTCAGAATTTTGGTTTTATCCTTACTGATCTTCAGCCCAACCAAATCTGCAGTAGCAGCAACATTACACAGCATGGCTTGCGCATGATCTATATCGTTTTCTAGCAAGGCAATGTCATCCGCGTAGTCAAGGTCTTTGATGGAGAAGTCAGGGCTTACTTCAACGCCTCTGGCAGATTGCATGGCGCGCTTCATGATCCAATCGATAACAAAGTTGAAGAGGATGGGGGACAGGATGCAGCCCTGTCTCACCCCGAAATCGATGTCGAAGAGGGAGGACAGCTCTCCATCAGCTTGTATACAGGCACGAACGTGTTGGTAGTATGCCTGAATAAGGCGTATCAGCTTATCAGGGACGCCGTCCTCTTGCATCGCAGCCCATATGCCATCTCTAACGATCGAGTCAAAGGCCGTTATAAAATCTATGAAGACGGCTATAGTAATCTGATTGTGTTTCATGCGGTGTTCGAGAATTTGCCGGAGTGTAAAGAGCTGATCAATGCAGCCCATTCCTGGCCGAAAGCCCGCCGGGTTTGGGCGTGTGGTCGTGTTTCTGATTGAGCTGAAGCGGTTGAGTAAAATCATGGCAAATATTTTGGCAGCGATGCTTATGAGCGATATCCCCCGGTAATTCTTGCATTCAGCTTTATCCCCTTTTTTATACAGGGGGATGATAATTGAAACTTTCCAATCGTCTGGGAGAACCTCCTGTACCCAAATTTTCTTGAGCAGTTTTTCTAGGTTCCGTGCAAGAAGCCTGGGGCTTGCCTTGTAGATTTCTGCTGGTATGGCGTCAATTCCCGGCGCTTTATGATTCTTCAGCTTCTTTATTGCTGCCAGGATTTCCTCTTCGTCAGGGGGCTCTATTTTGACTCCTGCGTATTGGTTAATGAGCGTTGATGAAGGAGGTGGGGGAGGTTGGGTCACTTGAAGATTTGGAGCAGGTGATGAAGGGTCGACTTGGGGATTTAGGAGATTCTGGAAATGGCGCTTCCAACGGTCAACGACTTCGTCATAATCGAAATTCCTCAAAAGACCGATTACCAGAAGTTTGTATTTCTCGCTTGGTGATTTTGCACAATATAGGCAATGACCTCAACTGAGCGGGGGGAAGGGTACAGAGGGAATCATTGCACCCTCTAGATTTTGAAAAATAGTTTTTTTTTATTTTCATTGAAAAATAGCATTTTTGGTCATTTCATAGAAAAAAAATGAAAAAAACATTGTCAACACCCCCCCCCCTCCCAGAATTTTGAAAAATTCATGTTCCCAACCCCCATTTTCCGTGACTTTTCCGCTACTGAAAATAGGCGATTCTCCTGTCCTTTTTATTATCTTGATTCTGTCAATCTTATTTCTCTATAGATGCACTAAAATTGAAGGGGGCAGTCGGAGGGCGAAAGAGAATGCACAAGGTTTTCCTGGGGGGTTTGGACAATATAAAGAAAAATAATTTAATTCCGGTTCATCATTTTTTTGTTTTCTTTGACCGTATTGAGGGGGGGGGGGTGGACTAAGCATATGGGGAAGAAGGAACTTCCACCCACCGGACGTGTAGGTATGTGCATACACTGGTACAATATCTTAAACTTTTGGATGGATGCCAAGTTACGTTTGTTACATGCCTGTGTTTCAGCTGTAAAGACGCTACTCCTAAGTTCGGCGGGAATATCATCGGTTTTGGCTAATCTAGTGACAGCACCCATTTTCTGATCCAGCCAAATCTGTTTTTCTTGGAGGGCTTTTTCAAGTTTCTGCACTTCAGCCGCATCTATATGGCTATATTTGTCATCGCCACTGGCAAAACTGTCGACAAATTTCCGTGCCTTTTGTAGGCCAGCACATAATTCTTCAATTACCTTTGGACGCAACTCATATTCACGTTTCCGATCTTTGGGAGGGTCTCCAAGTTTCTAAAATTGAGTAAAGAATAAAAATTGACTTTTTGAGAAATTACCAAAACCGAATAAATTACCGAAAAAAAATTGTGAAAAATAAATATTCGATAAAATAAATTCGATTTTATTCAATAAATGATTCAACAGCAAATTTAAAATATACAAGAGTACACCGTTATATTCCCCCTGCAAGGATACATGTCTGGGAATAAGAAGAGAAACAACAAAAGAAGGGAAACCCCCTCAAAAAAAGGAAAAAAGTAAGGAAATGACAAGCGACCACCCACCACTGAATACCCCCTAGTAACCAAGCCAAAGCAAAGTGTCATGCTCAATAAACAATACAAACATACATATTTTCATCTTAGATGAGAGACAACAACCATAAAGACAAAAAAAAGATATATCCAAAAATCAAATTTTCTAAAGGGACCCAACAAGTAACCAGAATCTAACGTAAACCAGAAATGCAAGGAAAACGTAAGTAATTTAATTACTGACATTGTATTTCACCACTTTCCTTTAAAAGGAGAAGAGAACATTCAGGGCCGTACTCAGGGAGTGCATACTGTTTTGCGAAAAATATTTTTAAAAATGTAAAAATCATTGTTTAACCGAGCAAAGCTTGGTCCTCTGGTACTAATAATAAATAATAATCATATCGATTTTCACCCCCCCCCCCCCAAATTTTCGCCCCGTTCGTAAAAATGTAACAAAATATATATAAACAAATTTTTGTTGCAATTTTAAAAGTTTTTATTTAAGACCGCCCCTCTATTTTGTTGGCAATAAATAATCTATTTGATTCTACTATTAAAAACCTAGCAGAATTGAGTATTTAGCATTATAAACTATAAATCTTATAATTCAATAGCAAAGTTTAAGTTTATTGCAAGCCAATAAAATATAAGCATTAAAAAAATCTACATGGAAAAATTATAAACTAGAGATACTGGAAAAAATTAGGGAGCAACGTAGTTTTAAGAGTTTTAAACTTCTGCCGTACATACCCTGGCAGTTACGAAAAAAAATATATATTTTGATCTATTTTTTTTTCCTTTTGCAGGACTCGAGGTAAAAACCAGTGTTTTCTTATATACGATTGCTCTAAATCCAGATCTGTCATGTGTCAAAATAACAGTTACCATTCCTAAATCAGCTTTAACTAGCGATTCTCCCATCGATTTAGAGGTATAACAAAACTATGTATTGAGTTTCCCAGTTGCAGGTGGAAGTAATGCCGCATGACGGTGTTTTCTTTCCTGAAAACTCGTGTAGTTCACACACGTTCTGTATTTTTAAACTTGGCGTCCGCCAAGTGTTAAAACTGCATACCTGCATCAAACGTCTTTTGTATTAAGAACTGAGTTTACGGGTTTTCCTTATATGGTTCTGCAAGTTTTAACTTAACTAATTTAAAGAAGCAAACTTCATTGCTAGTGTACTTAGTATCCCATGTTATTTAAGATAGATCATAAAAGAAAGAAACACCCATTAAATATATTTAAACGGAAAACTTTCTGATGTGCGGCTAGTGGGCACGTTCTCATTGCAAGGAGTGAACTGGTATCATGCATTACAGACGTCAGTGCCAGAAACACTCCACGAGACGTAATAACTTGTACTCCTGAGGTCTAGCCTGTATCTCAGTGGACTTTAATTATAGGTAAACCTTTCCAAAATTCTCACATGCGCACATGCACAGTAGGTGCAAGGAGTGAACTGGTATCATGCATTACAGACGTCAGTGCCAGAGACACTCCACGAGACGTAATAACTTGTACTCCTGAGGTCTAGCCTGTATCTCAGTGGACTTTAATTATAGGTAAACCTTTCCAAAATTCTCACATGCGCACATGCACAGTAGGTGCAAGGAGTGAACTGGTATCATGCATTACAGACGTCAGTGCCAGAGACACTCCACGAGACGTAATAACTTGTACTCCTGAGGTCTAGCCTGTATCTCAGTGGAATTTAATTATAGGTAAACCTTTCCAAAATTCTCACATGCGCACATGGACAGTAATTGGTACAGATAAAACATGAAATAAAACTGCTTAAATCACTCTGCAAAATTGGCAAACAATAAATTCAACAAAACTCAGAGCAGCTTTATTATTTAATTTTGATCATTTTTTTTTCTTTTTGCAGCAATTGGTTAAAAACTCTGGTTTTTAAGTGAAATACTCAGTTCTAGATTTAGGAGTAGTCTTGTTTGCGCCAGAAAGATCCACCACAAAGGGGTAGTAAAAACTCAAAATAGGACAGTATTCTCACATGTTCTTCGAACCCGAACTTTTAGGACCAAAACCTGAAATGGGTTTCATGTAGATGCAGAATTACAGAATCCTTAGTACATCAAATATCGATACAAATTTCTACCATGCGCCAGAGATATTCAAATCAAGGTGAGTTTAAAAAAAAATCCTCTCATTACGTAAGATCTTTGTAACAGTTCCTTTTCGACTTCTGGTACACTAGACAAAAATACCACAAAATTTGTTTCTCTTTGTTCTTACTACATACTACTCGTTGCTTACTACTTACTTACTACTAATACTTACTACTTACTACTCGTTACTTCTTACTACTCGTTGACACTACAACAAACGTAGCTGTAAGTGGGAATGAACTATTCCCTATTTCCGTGCATTTTAATTCAAGTATAAATGGGGTATGTGGCTAACCCCAAACCAAGGATAATGGGGCACGGGGTATGTGAGTAACAGGCTGGAAAATCCCGAGCCCATTGAGGACAAACCCCCTCCTCAATTTCGTATTTTTTGGCCATCTCTTCGTCCTTTAAAGAAGCAACCACAAAGGGAATTTATCCTCCGAAAAGATCTTATTTTCGAAGATCCAGAATTTATTTCTTCAAAACACAAAAGCAAGAGAAAAGGCAGTTTGATATTTAATTCCAGCTCATTTTAAAGACTAGAGTTTGCATAGAATTTTCATAGCTATTTTTCGCTTTACTGGAGAGAATTTGATAATTTCTGTTTTTACTATGTTATTGGTATTTTTTTACATTCTATATGAGACTTTTTTTTAGATAGAATTTTCCTTTTGACATTTTTCCTTTCCGGGTCCAGGTAATAACCTAGAAACAGGTTCAATTTTTATCATTCAACTTGGGTATTTGTTTCAATTTTTTCTTCTAGTTCTATTTTTTAATATTCGCTTCTTTTCTTGAATATTGTATCTATATTATTTCTATTTCTATGTTTTTACCTATTTGTCTAATCTAATAGCTTTTTTTTTTGCATTTTCAGGTAGCTTTGCCATCGGCTGATGTTTAAGAATTTTCGACAGGATTTTTTCTTTAGAATTTGGCCTGATCCTCGACTGCGGATCAAAGCCACGGGTATACAAGGTCGTAATTAATTACCGTAGCCATCCAAATAATAATCCAAATAAAATAAAAATAATAGAACTTCTCCGAAATACAGAATATTTCAATTACTGAAAATTAACACAAACTACAAATAAAATAAGAAAATTCCCAATAAAACCAAAAAGATCTACATGCTGTCAAAAAGACATATATTTTGTTTGTTTTTTCTACGCTGAAGACGCCTTGTTAGATATGGGCGAAGTATTCGTTTGATTTTTGTTGTTTTTATTCGTTTTCATTTACTGGCCATAGACCCGTTTGTTGTCTTTATATTCATTTCTATGTGTTTGACTGATGATCAGGTTCAGGCTCGACTGAGGGAGTGACAAATTTCTAATCTACAATTTCAAATTTCTACAATTTTAAATTTCTATTCTAACCTAAATTTTCCTTGGAATATTGTTCCAGCTTTTCCAAAAGCAGGAAAAGCTGAAACTTTTCCAGCTTTTATATTAGCAAACCTGTTCTCCTCAAACCCGTCAAACCTGTTACAATGATGCCACAAAATTTGTTAATTTTTTATTTATTAATTTTAAAAAAAAATAACAAAATTTAGATTAAGATATAACATATTTAGTTTATTTAAATAGATAGATAGATACTTAAATAGATAGGAAGCGACTGCAAAATAATGACCACGTTAGTTAGACTAAATGAGTTTGAAAAATAACGGAATTAGTTGACAATATACTTAATAACGCACTAATAGTTTCCAACTGATGACACACTAATAGGTCTACACCTTTTAGTAAATGTTTAGTTTCGTTCCAATATATAGTACTTACACGTAGATCCTCAATTTTTTGGACATAAACAGACTTCTGGCAATCCTCTCCATCTTCATACAGCCAATTCTCCATCTCTTCAAGCTTGGACAAGAGCCTTTGTCTATCGTTTGGCTTAAGGTACGGTTCCAGGTCTGTCTCGTCTGAGGCTCTGTTCCTCGCATCGTAGATGTATTCCTCTAAAGAATTTTTAGAGTCCTGGCGTTCACGTTCTTGACGGTCACCAGCTATCAACTGAGCCTTTAAAAAAAAACAGTAGTAACCTAACATATTATACGAGCAATAATTACTTTATTTATATATATATATATATATATATATATATATATATATATATATATATATATATATATATATATATACACAAGATTTATTGCAAAAAGCCTGCGGGCAATGGCAACACAGAATACAGTCTTCAAACAAAGCTCAGGAACAGAATAAAACTTTAGATAATATAAATAAATAAAAACAGAAATAAAAAACACAAAAAGACAAAAAAAAAACACACCAAGGTTCAACATTTTAACCGACGAACACCAATAGTAATAGTATATATATATATATATATGTATATATATATATGTATATATATATATATATATATATATATATATATATATATATATATATATATATATATATATATATATATATTATAGATAGATTTATTCACACGAAAAGCCCAATTGGGCCATGGTGACATACACAAAACAAGTGAAAAAAAATACAGCAACAAACATAGACTGAAAAGACATTAAACTAATTATTTAAGAAAAGATCACGATACCTCATACCTACCCGGACAAACTTTCCAATATTGTTTATAGTTAAGTAACACCTACTTCTCAAAATTTCCGAAATCCAATCTCTCCCCCCAACCTCCTTACCAAATATTTCCAACCGCAAGTCCCTCAACTCCCTACAATCCCCTAAAAAATGTTGCAAAGACTCATCCATCTCTCCACACATAGGGCAACTGTAAGGACCATCCCTCAATCTATTTCTCCCTAAATATTTCCTACGTTCTCCAAGAGGCATAAAATTTCCCCTTACATACATTACCCATTTCAAATCATCCGGAGCCAATCCCATTTTTAGATAAATTTCTTCGCCCCAGTTCTCCTTGACCTCCGCAAATATCCCAAGGGACGGCGAGGTGGCTTTCTCAGCTTGCCAAACCTGAACTTCCTGAGATTCTAGCCTACTAGCAACTAACCTAGATACAGTCCCTACCATCTCTCCTATCCCCTTTCCCTCATTCCAGCAATTACCTAGCCCTACACGGTCTAATATATTCTTCACCTGATTTGGCCACGAATCCTTCCTCTTATCTTGAAGCATCATTAAAAATGCTTGTTTAACTAACCTATTATCTTCAATCGATGATACCCTTTCCCAATATTTAACCATACTAATGAACCTACTCTGTCTCATACACTTTATTCCTATATCCCCTCTTAGTACTAACCCATTAAACTTATTATCAAGACCTAACATACGCTAAAAAAAACCTCAACTGCATTCTCTCTAAATTCAACGCCTTATTATACCCAAAGCTCCGCCCCGTAATGCAAAGCCGATCTAACCCTAGCATTAAAAACATACTTTAGCAGTCCTACATCCCTAATTTCCTTGATACCACTTTTACTTAACAATCCTAGTAGTCTATTTCCCTTACTTTCTACTATCTTGAGATGTTTCTTCCATTTTCCATTTGACGAAAGCCTACAACCTAAGTACTGAAATTCATCTACGTAGGTTAGTATCCTACCTTCATACGTAAACTGACACTGCGAATCTATCTGTTCTCCACTTTTCCTAAAAACCATTACCACCGACTTCTTTATGTTTCACACTAGTTTCTTATTCCTAAAATAAGAAGATGCTTGATCTAGCAGTTGTTGTAAATGTTCTTCACTTTCCGCTACTAATGCTATGTCATCCGCAAAAAGTAATGCCATAACGCTTGCACTTGAAAACTTAATTTTTGGGGCGCCTCTGCCTATCAAATATTCTTCAAAATCGTTAATATACAATGAAAATAGCCTTGGGGAAATTGTACATCCCTGCTTCACACCAAGTCAACTCCTAATAACCCTAGAGAAATCCTTGCCTACTCGTACTACAATCTTAACTATATTATACATAGATGCTATAATCTTAACAAATGCGCTTGGTAACCCTAGTGCTAACAACGACTCTATCATTAAACTCCTATCCACTCCATTAAACGCCCCTTTTAAATCCAAAAAAGTGACAAATAGCCTGCCCTCTTTTCTCCTAACCTGTTTCCTAATCATCCCCAATAAAATAAAAATCTGACCTATAGGACTATAGCCTTTTCTGAACCCTGCCTGCGAATCTGATAAAAAAAAATTTCTGTCTATCCAATTATCTATCCTACAACATAATATCTTAGCAAAAACCTTACTAAGCACATTACTTAGGCTTATACCTCTATAATTCCCATGGTCTAATCTATCCCCCTTTTTAAATAACGGCACTAGAACAGACGTAGCCCAAGACAAGGGCCATTCTGCACTGTTCAATATACCGGAAAACATCCCTGCTATAACAGGCAGCAGCCACACCCGTCCCCACTTCCAGTCTCACAACCAGTGCAGTTGGTGTTCCATCTATACCTGGTATTCCATCTATATATATATATATATATATATATATATATATATATATATATATATATATATATATATATATATATATATATATATATATATATATATATATATATATATATATATATATATATATATATATATATATATATATATATATA
>NC_088876.1:3262994-3288600 GCF_032884065.1 Artemia franciscana
AGTTTCAAACCGTTCGTGGTAACGAACTGTAGTAAGGAGCGACCCGGCTCAATAGTAACTGAAACTCTAAAAAAAACGGAATTTCGATATCAATAATTAAGCCAAAAGAATCACATTTTAATGCTGATTTTAAATATATAAGTTTTATCAAGTTTATTTATACCCATCAAAAGTTACGAGCCTGAGACAATTTGCCTTATTTTAGAAAATAGGTGGAAACACCCCTTAAAAGTCATAGACTCTTAACAAAAGTCACATCATCAGATTAAGCGTATCAGAGAACGATACTGCAGAAGTTTAAAGCTCCTATCTACAAAAATGTAGCATTTTGTATTTTTTGCCACAAGACAGATTACGGATGCGTGTTTATTTGTTTGTTTTTTTTCCCCAGGGGTGATCGTAGCAACCCAGTAATCCTAGAATGTCGCAAGAGAACTCATTTTAACAGAAATTAAAAGTTCTAGTGCCCTTTTTAAGTTACTGAAAAAACAGGAGGGCACCTAGGCACCGTCCCACGCTCATTTTTTCCCAAAGTCACCGGATGAAAATTCCGAGATAGCCATTTTATTCAGCATAGGCAAAAAACCTAATAACTATGTCTTTAGGGACGACTTACTCCCCCACAGTCCCCGTGGGAGGGGCTGCAAGTTACAAACTGCGACCTGTGTTTACATATAGTAATGGTTACTTGGGAAATGTACAAACATTTTCAGAGGGATTTTCTCGGCTGGGGGAGGGGGTTATGTGGGGAAACTTTACATGGAGGAATTTGTCATGGGGGAAGAGAATTTCCATGAAGGGGGCGCAGGATTTAAAAAAAAAGAACAATGAAAAAATAAATATGCAAAAGTTTTTTCAACTGAAGGTAAGAAGCAGCATTAAAACGTAAAACGAACAGAAATTATTACACATATGAAGGGTTCACCCCCTCCTAATGCCTCGCTCTTTACGCTAAAGTATTTTTTTTAGTGATTTCAACTATTTATTCTACGGTCTTTGTGATTCAAGGGTCATTCTTAAGGAATTGGGACAAAATTGAAGCGTTAGTGTAAAGAGCGAGGTATTGACGAGGGGGCAAAACCCCTCATATACGTAATGAAAACATACGAATATAGAAGTTCTTTCCGTAAGTTACGTATATTTTTACTATTAAAAACGTTCGTAAAAAATTAAAAGTTCTAGTTGCCTTTTTAAGTAACCAAAGAATTGGAGGGTAACTAGGCCTCCTCCCCCACTCCTATTTTTCTTAAAATTGTCCGATCAAGACTCTGAGAAAGCCATTTAGCCAAAATATTAATTAATATACAAATATCGTCTTAATTATTCATGTGCGGAGTAATTCTTGTTCCTTTTAAGTTTTGATGTCACTCCTTACTTTCAGTTAAAAAAACTGTTTTTAATTTTAATTTATACAGGGGTTACTTTAAAATTATTTGAGAGACATGATAAGTGTTACAACAATCTTTTAACTATGTTGTTAAATAAAGGGTGTACTTTTAGAAAATAAATTTACTTTTTTTAAATGATCATTCGTTTATTATCGAGGGAAGGATTAAACCAAAGATCATTCGTTGTGTACTTATGATCAAACGGACCTTAACTAGAAAATTATTGTGAAGACACTTAAAAAAGCCTTAAAAAAGAGAGATCTAAAAAAGACCCTATATAGAATTAAAACTTGCAGATATTCATACAAGGATAATGAATATCTGCTATATAATGAATGCATAATGACTACCGGAAACTCTATGATTTCGATGAAGACTGTAACTGGGTTCATTCTGTAACCACTCTGTTGCCAACTTATTTTCAACTCCAGCGACTCGGGCAAGTGGAGTGGGGGGATTTAAACTTCCTGCTGCGCCTATATTTTCATAACCAATGAGTCATTTAAAAACTTGAGTCATTTTGAACATAAACGTGGTGTGAAGCGCCCGCTACCCTTTTGCATACTAATAGGTGATACGCTGATATTAAGATGCTTTCGTCTGAATTGAAATCAAGTAGTTGTGGGTATCAAGCCATGGCTAATTGTAGAAAAAGCCAAGACAGATAGTCCGATTGAGTGAGAGGCAAATCTGGCATTAATTAACAATTAATATATACATTAAAATTATCAGGGTTTTATGGGAGAACAGTAATGCAGTCGTTAAGGGAGGGCATGAAGTCCGTAGTTGCTTGGGTACGAAATCAGGAGTTAAGCAGGGTTGCATCCTATGTCCGTTTATATGATTTTTTTTTGATGGATTTTGTCCTAAGGAGCACGCCAAAGGATGTGGATGTGCATGGTATTAAATGGTAAACTCTTCTAGACCTAAATTATGCAGATGGTTTTTGAGTGTCCTTAGCTAAAATCTTAGAGAAATAAATAAACTTTCGGAGGTTCTGAGAGTTGAGGGTGAGAACGTGAAACAAGCCTGGACTGAACAAGCAGCACCTCTACTAGATGAATAAGGATTGCAGATGCTTAGTTTAAACTAGCTCACTTGCAGAGATGTGCAGTTCAGGGTGTATTCAGTATTTTTGTTCCGGGGGAGGGGGTGTACAAAAGAACTCAATAACCACATAAGAATTTTACATACATTTTGTTTAGCTTGACGAGTCGGACAAAATTTCGGGGAGGTCAGACGCCACTCCCCCCTGGATACAGCCTTGTGTAAGTAGTTTTCTAGTCAAGTGTTTTGTTAACACTGCAGCCCAGATTAAAAAGAACTAATTCACGTATTGACAATGCAGGTACGTAGCCAGGGATTCACCATGGAGAAATTCTTTTCTC
This sequence comes from Artemia franciscana, assembly GCF_032884065.1. NCBI lineage: Eukaryota > Metazoa > Arthropoda > Branchiopoda > Anostraca > Artemiidae > Artemia > Artemia franciscana. The sequence continues at coordinate 3,265,771 of NC_088876.1, forward strand.
TCAGTCGTACGTCCAAGAACAATTATGACATGCCATTATTCTCTGTGCTTTACAATATTCTTAACTTTTGTGGCACAGGTGAATTTCAGTTCAAGAGAAGTTTTTCCAACAAAGATCCTGGTTAAGGTATTAAGTGGGAGGTTAAGATTGAGTGTGGTAATGTATCCAGCAAGAGGTTTTATATCCTTTTTTATTTGCATTAACACACACAGAGAGCATATTTTTTAATAGTTTTGTATCTCTGAATTGCATTAATTGTGAAAGTGGTCCTTGCCACTCACAAGAATCACACAGTAATCACTACGAATTCAGCATAATCAGAAGACTCATAATCTGATCATAAACGTCCTTGATTCCTATAAGCAGCACCATGAGTTTGCCCATAAATACAAGTTCACTAATATTACGTTATACGCTGAGTAGCACCTTAAATTAAGCACTATTTAACGCTGAGTAGCACCTTAAAATATCGCGTATTTAACGGTGCCTCTTTTAGCACCTCACCTTTTTAAATAAATGATTCACTAAGTATGTTTTTTGTTTTGGAGCAATATTGATTTCGACAATTAAATTACCAAAACTTACCGGTTAATAGCTAACTACTAAATTACTTTAAATTACCAAATAAAAATTGTAACTTTTTTCATGTGAAAGTAAAAAACGACTGTAAAACTTAAGATGAACAGTACTTGTCATAAATTGCTAACTATCTCGGCGTAGCCTTTAAAATAGACGATCATTTATTATACCATTTGTTTATTGTAGTGACAATGGACTGCCGTTGGTGTTTCAATTCACCGAGGACCTACACTTTATTACGATCCTGGTTTTCCAAACGGCATAACTGCAATGTCTCAGGAACAAATGAAGATCGAGCTGAAAATTAATGTATACTGAAGGGAGGAAGGAAAGCTTAATATTTCGTATTTAGGAGAAGGGGATGTGAGGGACATCAAATGTGTGTTTACTATCGCCATAGTAGTTTTGACATTATTAGCCCCAGTGAAACTGTTTATTTATTGACAGGGAAGGGATAAGGTACCGCAAATTACATGATAACATAAAAGTATCCTCCTTAGGCAAATGTGTCCGTCATAATCAGCAAATAACAAGTAGTACAATAGGGAACTTTTTTCTTGTAAAACAGTGGAATTCCAAACTTTAAGTGAACATTTCGCTCCTATGTCCAAGGGCATAACACAAATGAAAATATAAAAGAGAAACTTACATTAAAATACAACCTTAAAACTAAAAAAAAATTAAAAAGAGCCATAGCATCATAACTTCAACGACTTTCAGCCAGGACTCTGACGAAGTTTGAAATTCCACTGTATTACAAAAAAAAAAAAAAAAAAAAAAAGAAAAAAAAGCTATTGTTCTACTTGTTATTACTTACTTACTTGTACTTGTGGCGGGAATCAGGCGTTTCCACCTCGCCCGGCATCGATGATCTTAGAGACTTCTTGGACAGGCAGTGGGGTCTTCGCTGCTATTTAATGTGTCAGTCGCAATATTATCCTATATACAACACCTCTAAGAAACGCTCGGCAAAAATGCCGAGTGTGTCTCAGGCCAAATACTGGTGCAATTTGTGTACTTACTAACATAACTTATTTTACAAGAGGAGTAGTAGCGTCAATCAAACATACTTAGTGGGTGTGTATTTTTCAATATCTAGGGGGGGGATTTTAGTTTTTTTTTAATATCTAGGGGGGGGGGGATTTTAGTTTTTTCAATGAAATTAAAAAAGGTATAATAAAACGAAACATTTTTTTATCCATATTCCAATTTCAGCTTTTAACAGTTTAAGAATTAGAAAAAGGAAATAACTCCTTTACATTCAGCCTATTTAGAAGCGATTCAGAGCCTACTTATGAGCGTCTTTGATATACTAGTGCAATTATATATTCACTAGGGCAATACTAGGCCAAAAATATATTCACTAGGGGAGGGGCGGTGGCGTCAATTCATAAAAATCTTGGAAGGGAGGACAAATTTGTTGTTTTTCAATTTCTTCAACAAAAACACAAAGAAGCGATTTTCTAACAATTTTCATAATCTAAGAAGGAGGGAGGGGCGGGGGTGAAAATATAGGAGGAACAGGCCTCCTCCCTTCAATCGAAGCCACTAGGGAAGTGGGTAAACCAAGATATCCACTCAGTTATGGCTATGAACGGTATACAAAAAATACAATATCATATATATGAACAAGAAAGTTTAATTAAAAAAATATACCAATCCCATATTAAAACTTATGTCCTTAACTCAGTATTGTTACCACCAACAGAAACATCAGAAATAAAAAAAAGACAAATAAATACTGTTACTATTGCACAACTCAAACCATAAAATAAGCAGCTCATCAAAAGTTTTTCCTTTTCTAAACTTCCGTTCATCTCCAATTCAATTTTTTCTGGAATGTCAATTCTGAACCCATCCCATTTCTAACAACATACTTTTTTATTCTAGATTTCCCTTTGATAACTTTTTTATGCATTTTTGCGCGAATTTAAGATCTTATTAACAAGAACAAAGCTAACATTACAATAAAACAAAAAAAATAAATTACAGTAATTATGCAGGTCTTGAACAACAGTATAAAAAAGAAACAGAAATAAATACATAATTTAAACTTTTTTCTAACTACTCAAGCCTGTTCACACATAAATGACATAACAGAACTAATTCAATAAATATGAGACAAAAAAAAAAAAAACTTAAACAAAAATTAAATATTTTCGGACAAAAATAACAAAAACTGCTTTGAAGATGAACAATTTTTAGAATTCTTTTTATTTTTAGATAAATTAAGAAAAAAATTAAACAATATTTAGAATAACAAAAATTGCCTTGAACAGGAGAAATTTTTGGAATTCTGTTTATTTTTAATAATTTATAAAACTGCTTTGAAGAGAGACAATATTAGAATTCTGTTTACTTATAGAATATAATTCTTAAAATTTATTATTTGGAATTATGTTAAATTCTATTCGGCTTGAATGAATTTCATACTATCAAGGAAAGAGAAATGTTAGCACACTGATATATGCAGAAAAGGCGAGTGTCTCGAAATAAGAAAAAAAAGAAGAAAAAAATGAAATAAGAGAAGACAAGAAAGCTGAAAAAAGTACCAACACTTAGAAAACTTTCTAAACAACTTATAACCAAGTCACAAGCAAAGATATTTAAAATGAACATTTTACAAAACAACACAACTAAATATGTTATTTTTTCAGTTAAAATGCTTTTAATAAAAACACGACATCTGCCAAGCCCTTCTGAAAACAAAACGCTCAATTCAGGCACGAGCGCGTTTTGATAATGGGGGGGGGGGGAGAGAAATTCGAAAAAAAGTTATATTTAGAAGGAGGAGGGTTAAATACGTCCTCATCGCCCACCCAAATTTGTCGGTGACCTCGGAGACAGACGGAGTGAATTTTCCTAGGACTGCTGAGAAAGCTTTCATTTTGAGGGATAACTGAAGATAACGGCAGATAATTATAACTAAAGTTCATAGTTGAATACGAATTCTACATCGGTAGTTTTTTGGGGTTGCCGATATGTATTCAAATTAGAACAATAAGAACTCAGGGACAATTAAAAATTAGATGACAGTGAATATAGCTTCAAAATTTTAATGGTAATGGTAACCAATGGTTACCATTATCAATGGTAACCATTACCAATTGTAACTAATGGTAATGGTAAATGGAAATGGTAATGGTTAATAGTAATGGTTAATGGTAACCCTTCGTAATGATATATAATTGAAGTCCGGTAAATGAAACTTTGGGATCAAGAACTCATAATTTTCAGTGCATACCCTTTGTAATGGTACATAAATGGAACCAAGTGAATGAAACTCTGGAATCGCCGGCTCAAGATTTTCAGTGTATACCCTTTGTATGAAGCCAAGGGAATGAAATTTTGGGATCCCCGACACAAGCTTTTCAGTGCATACCCTTAGCAATGGTATATAAAAGAAGCCAGGTGAACGAAACCTTGGAATCACCAATCTGGTATCGCCAACTCAATATATTTCGTTTGTTTCCTTCGTAATGGTATAAAAATTGAGCCACATGAATGAAACTTTGAAATTATTTGAACACCGAACTATGAAAATCTCGATAATTTCGTTCACCTAGCTCAATTTTTAATCTTTAAAATTTTTAAGAAGTTCACCCGGAATGTGATTGTTCACGCCAATATAATATTATTATAAAGGCTAATTGAGACATTTCTAAGATGTGGCTTAAAGTACACCCTTTTGTGTGTTAAAAAAAGGAATAATAATGCCACATTTCCACTACCCAGAAGGAAACATTTTAATAAAACAATTCTAATTTATAATATATAGAAAAATTTTATTCAACATATTTTGTAGGCGAAAAATATATTTATACCCATTTTACACTTTTTTTTTTTAATTTTCCCCATTTTTGAAACTGCATGCCTTCTATTTTATAAATTTTCGACGAGCAATGCTATCTATTTTCAATGCTAAATAGGCAGCTTTACTTAGTATACGATTGGCAGCGCTATATTTTCAACATCTAATGATTTTTATCATCACTCTAGTGAATATACAGATGGCGCTGTAGGAAAGAAAAATTTAAAATTCTAAAGAGTAACATTTAACAGGCATAGAGATTTTTACGCAGGGACCTTAGTAGTCAAGAAGCGTCGTTAATTCTTAAATAAAAAACAGGCATAGAGACGCAGGGACCTTAGTAGTCAAGAAGCGTCGTTAATTCTTAAATAATAATAAAACAGGCATAGAAATTCATATATTTAAAAAGTGGAAAAAATGATTTCCGGCTACAAAATCCATTTTTATGTATATCATGGATTAAGAACTATTTTTCAACACGCATCCTCCTGGAAAGTGGGAAAGCAGCATAATATCGAATTTTTGCTTTGATTTGCATTTTTTTTTATCCATACTGTCCATATTTAATGTATAGTGCAAATACGTATTCAAATCGTAGTTAACGTTTTAATTCGGCATTTATTTAAACATGAAATTTGTTTAATAAGATGCAATATTTGTACCAATTTTGTTTTAATAAGTTTTAAATCTTAATTTCTTTGGTTCCTCATTGTTGATAACGATTTCTACAACACTCCCTATTTTACAAAAAAAAAGAAAAAGAAAAAGGGGCTGTTGAAAATCAATGTTAGAGAGATAATGAAACTTATAGCTTTCTATGGTTTCACTTTTCCTGGACGGATTCTGGCTTTCTGTTGATCCTGGTCAGCTTCTGGGAGGTCACTTAGGTCCTCGTCACCAGATTTTTACCTAAATAATTAAAATCCATTAGAAAACCAAACTCAAAATATTTTTTCAGCTGTGTTTATTTTAGCAAAGAAGAAGAAACGCAAGAGCACATTCAAAATGTGATTTAAAAAGCTTTCGAATGACATTCGTATCAGATTTTTTTTTAATCAATTGGTACATCGTGCATGGCTACTAAAAACGGCTTATAAAGGCATTAACGTAAATGTTTTAGATTTTCACACATGATAGGAGAACGGGTTTTTAATTGGCTGATTCATTTGGCGTTTTACCATTAAATGCCGAGCGAAAACGAGGCTTTACTTTTGGTAATAATTTCATCATTTCTAGACGATTCATAATTTCATTATAAGATTGATGTATATACATTGATATATTTGTTTAACTTTCACAATAATTTAGTTACAAAATCAATATGGTTCACCCAAAACCAAACGGTTGACGTGGGTGAATCAGGTTAATAAACATACAGAAATTTTTGCGCCACAACATTTCAAATAAATAATCTAACGGTTATAATCACTTCATAATTTGAATTTTTTTTTTATTAAAATAAAGTAGCGGGTGCAGTTAATAAATGAAAAAAATTAATAAATTATTTTAAAAAATAACTGAAATTAATTTTCGCTGTTGCTCTTTCCAACTAAACTAAACATTTGCATCATCAGTATGTGCCTGCTAAGTAAGAGCTGAATAAAACAAGCAAGTTGGATATTCATAAAAAATATAATGTGAGCCATGTATTGAAATCTAAGAATGTAAAGTTCTGCTCCATAATGCGGGAGTCATTTTACAGTAAAAAAAACCTAGCTGTGTGAAGCGAGGGAATACTCACTGGCGTCGGAAGGTGTATACTCCTCTGTTTCCTCAGCCACAGCTCCGTCCATTAAGTTAAGGTTGTCTGAAATTCATCCTGATAAGTTAGTAATAATTTTTTATAAAATTGGCTATTCTTTCGGTAAACCATACTTTCCAAGAATTCGCTCGGAATAAATCGTTGTTAAGATATCGGAATTAAGAAGTTCAATACTTCTTTTACTTCTTTACTGTAATAATGGAGACTGCTAATCCTAAGAAGTGTATTATGGGTAATTATGCTTAATATTATTCGCAATATATATATATATATATATATATATATATATATATATATATATATATATATATATATATATATATATATATATATATATATATATATATATATATATATATATCTTCCTGATGAGCCCTTCAGTTGGGTTGTTGCCTCTGATTTATTTGTCTTTTTTTTCATATTTGGTAATTGACGACTTATACTTACTTACGACACAATTGCCTGTCCATGGATTATTCTTTATGGTTGATTCTGTATGGCTATGCTGTTTGACCTATGTGATTGTATGGATGAGTAGGGTTAAGGCCTCATTCAAGTACTGATCTATATTAATTACTAATGTAGGAAAACAGTTTTCCTTTTCTCCTTCTGTCTTTTTTTTATGTGTTTGTGCTGTTGCATTGGTGATTTCTTTTTTCATTATACATACATACATACATACATACATACATATATATATATATATATATATATATATATATATATATATATATATATATATATATATATATATATATATATATATATATATATATATATATATATATATATACATATATATATATATATATGTATAAATAAGTTCTTTGTTTGTGTGTCTGTTGACTAACGTCATGTTTGTGTGTCGACTGATGTCATGTTTGTCGACTGACGTCATTATAAGGATTGAACTGTATGTCGTCATTATAAGTATTTAAGAAGATCGTTCAAAGATAAATTTTTAATTGTAAAATGACAGAAGAACCTACAATGGCAACAGCCGAGGAAGCTGCTCAAAGAGTCTATGCCAAAAGACGCGGCTAATAGAGAAAGTATGAAAAGAAAGCATGCCGAGGAATCACAACAACAGCGTGAAAACAGGCTTGCGGCTGAGAGAAAGTAAGAAAAGAAAGCATGCCGAGGAATCACAAGAACAGCGTGAAAACAGGCTTGCGGCTAATAGAGAAAGTATGAAAAGAAAGCATTATACATACATACATATATTATACATACATTATACATACATACATACATATACCAAAAATTTCTCTAAGTATATAAATATATATATATATATATATATATATATATATATATATATATATATATATATATATATATATATATATATATATATATATATATATATATATATATATATATATATATATATATATATATATATATATAAGTTGTTTGTTTGTATGTCTGTTGACTAACGTCATGTTTGTCGACTGACGTCATTATAAGGATTGAACTGTATGTCGTCATTATAAGTATTTAAGAAGATCGTTCAAAGATAAATTTTTAATTGTAAAATGACAGAAGAACCTACAATGGCAACAGCCGAGGAAGCTGCTCAAAGAGTCTATGCCAAAAGACGCGGCTAATAGAGAAAGTATGAAAAGAAAGCATGCCGAGGAATAACAACAACAGCGTGAAAACAGGCTTGCGGCTGAGAGAGAAAGTAAGAAAAGAAAGCATGCCGAGGAATCACAAGAAAAGCGTGAAAACAGGCTTGCGGCTAATAGAGAAAGTATGAAAAGAAAGCGTGCCGAAGAAACCACAACAACAGCGTGAAAACAGGCTTGCGTCTCGAAGAGAAATCACCAAAAGAAAGCGTGCCGAGGAATCACAACAAAAGCGTGAAAACAGGCTTGCGTCTCAAAGAGAAATCACCAAAAGAAAGCGTGAGGAGGAATCACAAGAGCAACCTGAAAGTTTTCGCCTGGCATTCAGGTACAGCCCAGTCGATGATTATAGCTTGAGTAGATGTGTTCAAATCGGGACTATGTCTAAAATTTGTCCCTATTGCAAGGCCTTGAAACTTAATGGTGAAACAATGGGAATGTGTTACGCCTCAGGAAAAGTTAAACTTCCTCTACTGGCTGCACCACCAGAGCCATTGAAGACTTTGCTTACTGGAACTACGTCAGAATCTAAGCATTTTTTATCAAAGATCAGAAAATATTACTCATGTTTCCAAATGACGTCGTTTCGTGCCCAAATCGAAAATCCAGATCAATTTATGCCTACTTTCAAAGTAAAAGGGCAAATTTATCATAAAGCAGGGTCCCTTCTACCATTCTCAGGCGAGAATCATAAATTTTTACAACTGTACTTCATCAGCGATAGAAATTCTGAATTGAATGCACGTTGCGAAATTTCTCCCGATGTTGAAAGGACTATCGTTTCCCAATTGCAACATCTTTTCCACGAAAATAATAATTTAGTGCGTCTGTTCAAAACAGCCATCAGTTTGATGCTTACTGATACGCATGAAATTGTTATTTCCGCTGACAAAACACCTCTTGGCCAACATGTGCGTAGATACAATGCTCCAACTATCGACGAAGTGGCAATCGTTATGGTCGGTGATCAGTTTTTACCTCAAGATATTATTTTTCATAAGCGAAACGCTCAGTTGGTAAAAATTGCTGAAACTCATTGATGCTACGATGCCTTACAGTATCCTATCATTTTTTGGGATGGAGCCGACGGCTATCACTTTAATAATAAATTGCAAGATAAATCCACTAACAAACAAACGGATAAGAAATGCAGCGCAATGCATTATTATTCCTATAGACTAATGATTCGGCAGGATGAAGACAATTATATTTTAAAATGCCGTCAATTGTTTCACCAATACATCGTTGACATGTATGCAAAAATTGAATCAGAACGTTTGCTATTTATCCGTCTGAATCAGACCAAGCTCCGCTCTGAACAATGCATTCATTTGCGAGATGCAGTTGTAAATGACGGTAATACCACAAACGTTGGAAGATTAACGATTTTACCTTCGTCACATGCTGGCAGTCCCCGTCATATGCATGAATATGCTCAAAATGCTATTGCGTATGTTCGTCTCTATGGTCGTCCAGATTTATTTATGATATTTACATGTAATCAATCTTGGGACGAGATACAGCAGCTTTTACTTCAAGGACAATCGGCGGTTCATAGACATGACATTACGGCCCGTGTCTTCCAGCAAAAGTTGAAATCACTGATAAACTACATAGTAAAACTTAAAGTGTTTGGGTCAGTGCGATGCTGATGGTACTCAGTAAATGACAAAAACGAGGAACACGCACATATACTAATCTGGCTATATGATAAAATTAATTCTAATGAAATTGATGATGTGATTTCCGCTGAAATACCTGATGAAAATGCCGACAAGGGCTTATATGGTATTGTGGTAAAAAATATGATACATGGACCATGCGGTGCACTGAACGATAAATCACCATGCATGGCCAAAGGAAGGTGCACAAAGCAATATCCTCGACTTTTAGTACCCAACACAATTACTGGCAATGATGGTTACCCACAATATAGAAGAAGATCTACTGAAGATGGTGGTAAGATAGCAATAATAAAGAAGCGTAACGGTACCACCATCGAAGTAGATAACCAGTGGGTTGTTCCATATTCCCCTTTATTATCAAAAACATTTAATGCACACATAAACGTTGAATATTGTAACTCCGTGAAGGCAATCAAATACATATGTAAATACGTCAACAAAGGCAGTGACATGGCAGTTTTTGGCTTGCAGTCCGAAATCAGTGATATCAATGAAATCGCACAATATCAGGCTGGAAGATACATAAGCAGTAATGAAGCTGTTTGGCGAATTCTTTCATTTCCGATACATGAACGAAGTCCAGCTGTTGTTCACTTACCGGTACATTTACAGAATGGTCAACGTGTTTATTTTTCGGAATCCAACGTGCAACAAAGAGCCCTGAATCCACCGGATACAACGTTAACTGGTTTCTTTTCGTTATGCCAAAATGAATCTTTTGCAAAAAAACTGCTGTATACTGAAGTGCCTTCGTATTACACGTGGAATACTAAAAATAAATCATTTGAACGTCGAAAACAGGGTAAGTCAGTCGAAGGCCAACCTACCATCTTCAAAGATACCACGATAGGAAGACTCTACACCATTCACCCCAATCAACATGAATGCTTTTTTCTACGCCTGCTTTTGGTGAATGTCCCCGGTCTGACGTCCTTTGAGTATTTGAGAACTGTAAACGGTACTATACATGACACTTACCGTAGCGCATGCCAAGCTCTGAATTCATTGGAGAATGACCAACACTAGGATAACTACATCAATGACGCGTGCGAAACGTCAACTCCAAGTCAAATTCGTACATTGTTTGGAATCATACAAACAACTTGCTCTCCTTCAGCTCCTACAGAGTTATGGGGAGAAATTTAAATCGAAAATGTCCGAAGATATACTCCATCGAAAACGGTTAGAGACGTCAGATATGACTTTTGATTTTACATCAGAAATTTATAACTACACTTTAGTTATTATTGAAGATTTGTGCTTATGTATGGCTAACAAACCTCTTCAGGATTTGGGAATGCCTTCGCCTAATCGTACCGCTGCTGTTTCGAAATGTGTAGAATTGGATCGTGAACAAAGTTACAACACGAGTGATCAGTTGTCGTCGGTAATCGTACCACTGCTGTTTCGACACGTGTAGAATTGGATTGTGAACAAAGTTAGAGCAAGTTGATCTATTGTCGTATGTACAAAATAACATTTCCAAGTTAACGTCGGAACAAAAAGACATTTATGATACGATAATGCATTGTGTCGATAACAACGCTGGAGAAATCTTCTTTTTGGATGCACCAGGTGGTACTGGTAAAACGTTTGTGATAAAACTGATTCTGGCATCAATTCGATCAAAAGATGATATAGCGTTGGCAATTGCGTCGTCCGGAATAGCCGCAACCTTGCTGCCTGGTGGAAGAACTGCTCATTCCGCTTTGAAATTGCCTCTGAATTTGCATTCTACAGAAACTCCCACGTGCAATATTTCCAAATCATCTGGGATGGGTAAAGTATTGCAGCAATGCAAACTTATTATTTGGGACGAGTGCAAAATGGCCCACAAAAAATCGCTCGAGGCTCTGGAGCAATCATTGCGAGATTTGAGAGGAAATTCGAAACCCTTTGGCAGCACATTAATATTGCTTGCGGGAGATTTCAGGCAAACATTACCTATAATGCCTAGACCAACTCCTGCAGACGAAATGAATGCTTGCCTGAAAAATTCTAATTTATGGGCACACGTAGACATTAAAATTAACTGCAAATATGCGTGTCCGATTGCAAAACGATGACTCTGGTCAAACATTTTCAGATCAATTGCTGGCAATTGGAAACGGAAAGCTCCCAGTAGACTCAATTTCAGGACGTATACAACTACCTGCTGAATTCTGTAATTTAGTAACGTCCAAAAATGAATTGGTTGTAAACAATCAAGAGAGATAAAACTCTACAAAGAGTTTTTAAGCTCCTCAAGAGCTTAGAGGTGAAATCGTAAGGAAACTTAAGACTTTTAACATGAAAAAAATTGATAATGATATAACAAAAATGACATTAAAATACTTTCTGATTTGAAAAAGGATAAGACCCTTACTATCACTAGGGCAGATAAAGGCAATACTATTGTAATTATGGACACCGATGATTATGATCGTAAAATGAATACAATCATTTCGGATAATTTTTTTAATTCTACTGGCCGTCGTCTCGTTTGAAGTTTTCTTTTTGTAGAGTTTTATCTCTCTTTATTGTTTGTTGTCATGTCTGGCCAGTTTGGCTTAAGAACTTTCAGGAATTGGTTGAAAAAGTATTTCCGAATATTCTAACCAATTATAAACATCATAAATGGCTAAGCGAACGAGCGATTCTGGCAGCCAAGAATATAGACGTCCACGAAATCAACAATATTGTTTTGACCAAGATTCGAGACCAGGCAGTCCTTTACAAGTCAGTCGACACAGTTCTGGAACCAAATGAGGCGGTTAATTATCCATCTGAATTTTTAAATTCCCTGCATCTTTCAGGGTTTCCACCACACGTGCTACAACTAAAAATAGGCGTACCAATAATATTGTTACGTAACATAAACCCTCCAAAGCTTTGCAATGGCACGCGACTTGCCGTAAAAAAAAAACAATGGAAAACGTAATAGAGGCAACAATCTTGACAGGGCCTTTTGAGGGTGAGGCTGTTCTTATTCCTCGAATTCCTATGATTCCAACGGATCTACCTTTTCAATTTAAAAGATTGCAATTCCCAATTCGATTAGCATTTGTAATCACCCTCAACAACGCTCAAGGTCAATCATTAGAAAAATGCGGTATAGATCTTAATACAGATTGTTTTTCCCATGGACAATTGTACGTTGCATGTTCGAGGGTCGGTAAACCTGACAATCTATTTATATGCACCGACAATTAGACAGTGAAGAATGTTGTATATTCGCAAGTTTTACGTAGATAATTTGTATTGTATATGTATATCTATCTATCTATCTATCTATATAAAAATGAGTTGTATGTATGCATGTTTGTTTGTTTGTAAAAAGAGCGTTTGCATATGACGTCATTATAAGAATATAAGGCTTTGTATATGCACAGACAATGGGACAGCCAAGAATGTTGTATATTCGCAAGTTTCACGTAGTTAAAAATATAGATATATCTATCTATATTCACAGGTGGGACACAGGGACACAACTACAATGGCGCGTAACTAAAATGGCGCGTAACGACTTAAGCGCGGGGGGGGGGGTTGCGCAAAGCGCCCCCATCAACTAGGTGTTGGGGTGGCACGAAGCGCCACCCCAACAGCTAGTATATATATATATACATATATATATATAAATATAATATATATATAGATATATATATATATATATATAAATATATATATAGATATACTAGCTGTTGGGGTGGCGCTTCGCGCCACCCCAACAACTAGTTGGTGGGGGCACTTCGCGCCCCCCCCCCAAGCCCCCCCGCGCGCGTAAGTCGTTACGCGCCATTGTAGTTGTGTCCCTATGTCCCACCTGTGAATATAGATAGATATATCTATATTTTTAACTACGTGAAACTTGCGAAAATACAACATTCTTGGCTGTCCCATTGTCTGTGCATATACAAAGCCTTATCTATCTATATTCACAGGTGGGACACAGGGACACAACTACAATGGCGCGTAACTAAAATGGCGCGTAACGACTTAAGCGCGGGGGGTTGCGCAAAGCGCCCCCATCAACTAGGTGTTGGGGTGGCACGAAGCGCCACCCCAACAGCTAGTATATATATATATACATATATATATAAATATAATATATATATAGATATATATATATATATAAATATATATATAGATATACTAGCTGTTGGGGTGGCGCTTCGCGCCACCCCAACAACTAGTTGGTGGGGGCGCTTCGCGCCCCCCCCCCCCCAAGCCCCCCCGCGCGCGTAAGTCGTTACGCGCCATTGTAGTTGTGTCCCTATGTCCCACCTGTGAATATAGATATATATATATATATATATATATATATATATATATATCTATATATATAAAAATAAGTTGTCTGTGGATGGATGTGTGGATGGATGTGTGGATGGATGTGTCAGGTGACGTCATGTTTCGGCTGACGTCATGAAATTAGTTGCCGTCATTTTTGCTTTGAAGGTGACGTCATTCAAGTTATATAAGACATATGTTCGCCGTCATGTTTCGGCTGACGTCATGAAATTAGCTGCCATCATTTTTGCTTTGAAGGCATCATTTTTGCTTTGAAGGCGTGACGTCATTCAAGTTATATAAGACGGATGTTCGTGTAGAATTCTTTTAATGCTTAAGTTTATAATGACTGATGAAGATGCTCAAAGAGTCTATGCCAAAAAACTTGCTGGTGATAGAGAAAGTCAGAAAAGAAAGCGTGCCGAGGAACTACCAGAGCAACGCGAAAGCAGACTTATAGATCTGAATACGGATTGTTTTCCCATGGACCATTATATGTTGCATGTTCAAGAGTCGGTAAACCTGACAATCTATTTATATGCACAGACAATGGGACAGCAAAGAATGTTGTATATTCGCAAGTTTTACGTAGTTAAAAACATATATATATATATCTATATATATAAAAATAAGTTGTCTGTCCGTTACGCCAGATTATATCTTAAATATATATAAAAATGAAACTAAACTGAAAAGCAAACTGAAACTAAAAATGTAGAAACTGGTAATTGCATAAATATTTCTATATATTTTGACAATAGATTAAAGTAATTCGAAAACCTTATAACAGATATTTATAATTTTGAGTTTTATTATAAATTGTCGAGTGTTTGCATGCTTGGTACGTAAAAATTTTTTCTAACATCAATGTTAGAATGACACATAGAAATCTATTAATGTTTAAGTTTAAAATGACTGATGAACTTACAATGGCAAAAGCCGATGAAGATGCTCAAAGAGTCTATGCCAAAAAACTTGCTGGTGATAGAGAAAGTCAGAAAAGAAAGCGTGCCGAGGAACTACCAGAGCAACGCGAAAGCAGACTTGCTGCTAAAAGAGAAAGTGAAAAAAGAAAGCATGCCGAGGAACTACCAGAGCAACGCAGAAGCAGACTTGCTGCTAAAAGAGAATGTGAAAAAAGAAAGCATGCCGAGGAACTACCAGAGCAACGCAGAAGCAGACTTGCTGCTAAAAGAGAATGTGAAAAAAGAAAGCATGCCGAGGAACTACCAGAGCAACGCGAAAGCAGACTTGCTGCTAAAAGAGAAAGTGAAAAAAGAAAGCATGCCGAGGAACTACCAGAGCAACGCAGAAGCAGACTTGCTGCTAAAAGAGAATGTGAAAAAAGAAAGCATGCCGAGGAACTACCAGAGCAACGCAGAAGCAGACTTGCTGCTAAAAGAGAATGTGAAAAAAGAAAGCATGCCGAGGAACTACCAGAGCAACGCGAAAGCAGACTTGCTGCTAAAAGAGAAAGTGAAAAAAGAAAGCATGCCGAGGAACTACCAGAGCAACGCGAAAGCAGACTTGCTGCTAAAAGAGAAAGTGAAAAAAGAAAGCATGCCGAGGAACTACCAGAGCAACGCAGAAGCAGACTTGCTGCTAAAAGAGAATGTGAAAAAAGAAGGCGGGCCGAGGAATTACAAGAACAGCAAGAAATCAGGCTTGCTGCTGATAGAGAAAGTAAGAAAAGAAAGCGTGCCGAGGAATCAGAGCAATCTGAAAGTTATCGCCTGGCATTCAGGTACAACCCAGTCGATGATTATAGCTTGAGTAGCTGTGTTCAAATCGGGACAATGTCTAAAATTTGTCCCTATTGCAAGGCCTTGAAATTCAATGGTGAAACAATGGGAATGTGTTGCGCCTCAGGAAAAGTTAAACTTCCTCTATTGGCTGCACCACCAGAGCCATTGAAGACTTTCCTTACTGGAACTACGTCAGAATCTAAGCGTTTTTTGTCAAAAATCAGACAATACAACTCATGTTTCCAAATGACGTCGTTTGGAGCCCAAATCGAAAATCCAGATCAATTTATGTCTACTTTCAAAGTAAAAGGGCAAATTTATCATAAAGCAGGGTCCCTTCTACCATTATTAGGCGAGAATTGCATGCCAAGCTCTGAATTTATTGGAGAATGACCAACACTGGGATAACTGCATCAATGACGCGTGCGAAACGTCAACCCCAAGTCAAATTCGTGCATTGTTTGGCATCATTTTAACAACTTGCTCTCCATCAGCTCCTACAGAGTTATGGGAAAAATATAAGTCAAAAATGTCCGAAGATATACTTCATCGAAAACAGTTAGAGACGTCAGACATGACTTTTGATTTTACACCAGAAATTTATAACTACACTTTAGTTGTTATAGAAGATATTTGCATAAGTATGGCAAACAAACCTCTTCAGGGTTTGGGAATGCCTTCACCTAACCGTATCGCTGCTGTTTCGACATGTGTAGAATTGGATCGTGAACAAAGTTACAGTACGAGTGATCTATTGTCGTATGTACAAAATAACATTTCCAAGTTAACGTCGGAACAAAAAGACATTTATGATACGATAATGCATTGTGTCGATAACAACGTTGGAGAAATTTTCTTTTTGGATGCGCCAGGAGGTACTGGTAAAACGTTTGTGATAAAACTGATTCTGGCATCAATTCGATCTAAAAATGATATAGCGTTGGCAATTGCGTCGTCCGGAATAGCCGCAACATTGCTGCCTGGTGGAAGAACTGCTCATTCCGCTTTGAAATTGCCTCTGAACTTGCATTCTACAGAAACTCCCACGTGCAATATTTCCAAATCATCTGGGATGGGTAAAGTATTGCAGCAATGCAAACTTATTATTTGGGATGAGTGCACAATGGCACACAAAAAATCGCTCGAGGCTCTGGATCAATGCTTGAAAGATTTAAGAGGGAATTCGAAACCCTTTGGCAGCACATTAATATTGCTTGCAGGAGATTTCAGGCAAACATTACCTATAATACCTAGATCAACTCCTGCAGACGAAATGAATGCTTGCCTGAAAAATTCTAATTTATGGGCACACGTAAAAACATTAAAATTAACTACAAATATGCGTGTCCGATTGCAAAACGATGACTCTGGTCAAACATTTTCAGATCAATTGCTAGCAATGGGAAACGGAAAGCTCCCAGTAGACTCAATTTCAGGACGTATACAACTACCTGCTGATTTCTGTAATTTAGTGACGTCCAAAAATGAATTGATTGAAAATATATTTCCGAATATTCTAAAAAATTATAAAAATAATAAATGGCTAAGTGAAAGAGCGATTCTCGCACCCAAGAATATAGACGTCCACGAAATCAACAATATTGTTTTGACCAAGATTCAAGACCAGGCAGTCCTTTACAAGTCAGTCGACACAGTTTTGGAACCAAATGAAGCGGTTATTATCCATCTGAATTTTTAAATTCCATAGATCTTTCAGGGTTTCCACCACACGTGCTACAACTAAAAATAGGCGTACCAATAATATTGTTACGTAACATAAACCACCAAAGCTTTGCAATGGCACTCGACTTGCCGTAAAAAAAACAATGGAAAACCTAATAGAGGCCACAATCCTGACAGGGCCTTTTGAGGGTGAGGCTGTTCTTATTCCTCGCATTCCCATGATTCCAACAGATCTGCCTTTTCAATTTAAAAGATTGCAATTCCCAATTCGATTAGCATTTGCAATCACCATTAACAAAGCTCAAGGTCAATCATTAGAAAAATGTGGTATTGATCTTAATACTGATTGTTTTTCCCATGGACAATTGTACGTTGCATGTTCGAGGGTCGGTAAACCTGACAATCTATTTATATGCAGCGAGAATTGGACAGCGAAGAATGTTGTATATTCTCAAGTTTTACGAAGTTAGTTGTATTTCGGAACAGACTGTTGTATATTCACAAGTTTTACGTAGTTAATTTGTATTGTATCTATCTATCTATCTATCTATATAAAAACGAGTTGTGTGTATGCATGTTTGTTTGTTTGTAAAAAGAACGTTTGCATATGACGTCATTATTAGTACATACGGCTTTGTATATGGACAGACAATGGGAAAGCCAAGAATGTTGTATATTCGCAATTTTTACGTAGTTTGAAACACATATATAAATCTATCTATATTCACAGGTGGGACACAGGGACACAACTACAATGGCGCGTAACTAATATGGCGCGTAACTAATATGGCGCGTAACGACTTACGCGCGCGGGGGGGCTTGGGGGGGGCGCGAAGCGCCCCCACCAACTAGGTGTTGGGGTGGCGCGAAGCGCCACCCCAACAGCTAGTATATATATATATATATATATATATATATATATATATATGTTTTTAACTACGTAAAACTTGCGAATATACAACATTCTTTGCTGTCCCATTGTCTGTGCATATAAATAGATTGTCAGGTTTACCGACTCTTGAACATGCAACATATAATGGTCCATGGGAAAACAATCCGTATTCAGATCTATACCTCATGATTCTAATGATTGCCCTTGAGCTTTGTTGATGGTGATTGCTAATCGACCATTCCCTGAGTCGCCATCCTCATTTATATGACGATTATAGGACAAAGGGGACCCCGGCGTCCCCTTTGTAGTTATGTCCCTGTGTCCCGGTCGTCATTTATATTCCCTGTGTCCCGGTCGTCATTTGTGTCCCGGTGTCCCAGTCTGTGATTTCTCTTTGAGTGTCCCGGGCGTCATTTATATTCCTTGTGTCCCGGTGTCCCGGTCGTCATTTATATCCCCCTGTGCCCCCCGGCGTCCCCGTTGTAGTTGTGTCCCTGTGTCCCGGTCATCATTTGTATCCCGGTGTCCCGGTCTGTATATACATTCGTTTTTTAGTTTTGTTTTTCTCCTTTATTTTTTTCCTTTTTTCTTTTTTTTCTTTTTTAGTTTATTTAGATTTTTAGATTTTTTAGTTTTTTTATTAGTTTTAAGTTGTTTTTTTCCTTTTAGTTTTTTTGTAGTTTTTACCTTCTTTTTAGTTTTTTTAGTTTTTTTTTACTTATGTCCTGGTCATCATTTATACTCCCTGTGTCCCGGTGCTTTGTTGATTGCTAATCGAACATTCCTTTTGTCCCGGTCGCTTTCTCTTTGAGTGTCGTCATTTATTTAGATTGTCAGGTTTACCGACTCTTGAACATGCAACATATAATTGTCCATGGGAAAAACAATCCATATTCAGATCTATACCTCATGATTCTAATGATTGTCCTTGAGCTTTGTTGATGGTGATTGCTAATTTAGTTTTTTTTAGTTTTTATCTTTTTTATTTTTATTCTTAATTTTATTAGTTTTCTTTTTCTCTTCTATTTTTCAGTTTTTTCCTTTTTTTAAGTTTTTTTTTTTAGTTTTTTAGTTTTTTAGCTTTTTTATTTTTTTTATTAGTTTTTAGTTTTTTTTTGTAGTTTTTGCCTTTTTTAGTTTTTTCAGTTTTTTTTTTAGTTTTTAGTTTTTTACCTTTTTTAGCCTAACCAGGATTTGAACCTGGGACCTTCATTCTCCGTTCTGACACCCTCTCTCATCGAGTGACTACTCCAGCATGTTCATTTTGGTGTTTTAAATGGTATATTATTAACGAAATCACCTGATCCACAGACAGACAGACAGACAACTTATTTTTATATATATAGATATATATATATCTATCTATATATATAAAAATAAGTTGTCTGTCTGTGGATGTGTGGATGGATGTGTGGATGGATGTGTCAGGTGACGTCACCTGAAAAAACTGGATTAGGTGACGTCAAAACTGAAAAAACTAAAAAAAGGCAAAAACTACAAAAAAAACTAAAAACTAATAAAAAAAATAAAAAAGCTAAAAAACTAAAAAAACTATAAAGGTAAAAACCAATAAAAAACTAAAAAAAAAACTGAAAAAACTAAAAAAAGGCAAAAACTACAAAAAAAAACTAAAAACTAATAAAAAAAGTAAAAAAGCTAAAAAACTAAAAAAACTAAAAAAACTAAAAAAAGGTAAAAAACTAAAAAAATAAAAAATAAAAAAAAACTAAAAAAAAGGAAAAAACTGAAAAATAAGCTAAAATAAAGGTAAAAACCAATAAAAAACTAAAAAAAAAAAGGAAAAAACTAATAAATGACGACACTCAAAGAGAAAGCGACCAGGACAAAAAACTAAAAAAAAAGGCAAAAACTACAAAAAAACTAAAAACTAATAAAAAAAATAAAAAAGCTAAAAAACTAAAAAAACTAAAAAAAGGTAAAAAACTAAAAAAACTAAAAACTAAAAAAAAACTAAAAAAGGTAAAAACTAAAAGAACTAAAAAAGAAAAAAATAAATGACGACACTCAAAGAGAAAGCGACCAGGACAAAAGGAATGTTCGATTAGCAATCAACAAAGCACCGGGACACAGGGAGTATAAATGACGACCAGGACACAAGTAAAAAAAAAAATTAACAAAACTAAAAAGAAGGTAAAAACTACAAAAAAACTAAAAAGAAAAAAAAACTAAAAACTAATAAAAAAACTAAAAAATCTAAAAATCTAAATAAACTAAAAAAGAAAAAAAAAGGAAAAAAATAAAGGAGAAAAACAAAACTAAAAAACGAATGTATATACAGACCGGTACACCGGGATACAAATGACGACCGGGACACAGGGAATATAAATAACGACCGGGACACAGGGACACAACTACAACGGGGACACCGGGGGAAACAGGGGGATATAAATGACGACCGGGACAAAAAAACTAAAAAGAAATAAAAACTAAAAACTAATAAAAAAAACTAAAAAATCTAAAAATCTAAATAAGCTAAAAAAGAAAAAAAAAAGGAAAAAAATAAAGGAGAAAAACAAAACTAAAAAACGAATGTATATACAGACCGGGACACCGGGATACAAATGATGACCGGGACCCGGGACACAGGGAATATAAATGACGACCGGGACACAGGGACACAACTACAACGGGGACACCGGGGGAAACAGGGGGATAACCTGACAATCTATTTATATGCAAAGACAATGGGACAGCAAAGAATGTTGTATATTCGCAAGTTTTACGTAGTTAAAACCATATATCTATATATATAAAAATAAGTTGTCTGTGGATGGATGGATGGATGGATGTGTCAGGTGACGTCACCTGAAAAAACTGGATTAGGTGACGTCAAAACTGAAAAAACTAAAAAAAGGCAAAAACTACAAAAAAAACTAAAAACTAATAAAAAAAATAAAAAAGCTAAAAAACTAAAAAAACTATAAAGGTAAAAACCAATAAAAAACTAAAAAAAAACTGAAAAAACTAAAAAAAGGCAAAAACTACAAAAAAAAAACTAAAAACTAATAAAAAAAGTAAAAAAGCTAAAAAACTAAAAAACTAAAAAAACTAAACAAAGGTAAAAAACTAAAAAAAATAAAAAATAAAAAAAAACTAAAAAAAAGGAAAAAATTGAAAAATAAGCTAAAATAAAGGTAAAAACCAATAAAAAACTAAAAAAGAAAGGAAAAAACTAATAAATGACGACACTCAAAGAGAAAGCGACCAGGACAAAAGGAATGTTCGATTAGCAATCAACAAAGCACCGGGACACAGGGAGTATAAATGACGACCAGGACATAAGTAAAAAAAAAAAAAACTATCTATATATATAAAAATAAGTTGTCTGTGGATCTGTGGATCGTGGATCAGGTGACGTCACCTGAAAAAACTGGATCAGGTGACGTCAAAACTGAAAAAACTAAAAAAAGGCAAAAACTACAAAAAAAACTAAAAACTAATAAAAAAAATAAAAAAGCTAAAAAACTAAAAAAACTAAAAAAAGGCAAAAACTACAAAAAAAACTAAAAACTAATAAAAAAGCTAAAAAACTAAAAAAACTAAAAAAAAGGCAAAAACTACAAAAAAACTAAAAACTAATAAAAAAAAATAAAAAAGCTAAAAAACTAAAAAAACTAAAAAAACTAAAAAAAGGTAAAAAACTAAAAAAACTAAAAACTAAAAAAAAACTAAAAAAGGTAAAAACTAAAAGAACTAAAAAAGAAAAAAATAAATGACGACACTCAAAGAGAAAGCGACCAGGACAAAAGGAATGTTCGATTAGCAATCAACAAAGCACCGGGACACAGGGAGTATAAATGACGACCAGGACACAAGTAAAAAAAAAATTAACAAAACTAAAAAGAAGGTAAAAACTACAAAAAAACTAAAAAGAAAAAAAAACTAAAAACTAATAAAAAAACTAAAAAATCTAAAAATCTAAATAAACTAAAAAAGAAAAAAAAAGGAAAAAAATAAAGGAGAAAAACAAAACTAAAAAACGAATGTATATACAGACCGGTACACCGGGATACAAATGACGACCGGGACACAGGGAATATAAATAACGACCGGGACACAGGGACACAACTACAACGGGGACACCGGGGGAAACAGGGGGATATAAATGACGACCGGGACAAAAAAACTAAAAAGAAATAAAAACTAAAAACTAATAAAAAAAACTAAAAAATCTAAAAATCTAAATAAGCTAAAAAAGAAAAAAAAAGGAAAAAAATAAAGGAGAAAAACAAAACTAAAAAACGAATGTATATACAGACCGGGACACCGGGATACAAATGATGACCGGGACCCGGGACACAGGGAATATAAATGACGACCGGGACACAGGGACACAACTACAACGGGGACACCGGGGGAAACAGGGGGATGTAAATGACGACCGGGACACCGGGACAGGGAATGGTCGATTAGCAATCACCATCAACAAAGCTCAAGGGCAATCATTAGAATCATGAGGTATAGATCTGAATACAGATTGTTTTCCCATGGACCATTATATGTTGCATGTTCAAGAGTCGGTAAACCTGACAATCTATTTATATGCAAAGACAATGGGACAGCAAAGAATGTTGTATATTCGCAAGTTTTACGTAGTTAAAACCATATATATATATATATATCTATATTCACAGGTGGGACATAGGGACACAACTACAATGGCGCGTAACTATTATGGCGCGTAACGACTTACGCGCGCGGGGGGGCTTGGGGGGGGCGCGAAGCGCCCCCACCAACTAGGTGTTGGGGTGG
>NC_088876.1:3288700-3345553 GCF_032884065.1 Artemia franciscana
TTTTAGCTTTTTTATTTTTTTTATTAGTTTTTAGTTTTTTTGTAGTTTTTGCCTTTTTTTTTAGTTTTTTGTCCTGGTCGCTTTCTCTTTGAGTGTCGTCATTTATTAGTTTTTTCCTTTTTTTTTTAGTTTTTTATTGGTTTTTACCTTTATTTTAGCTTATTTTTCAGTTTTTTCCTTTTTTTTAGTTTTTTTTTTATTTTTTATTTTTTTTAGTTTTTTACCTTTTTTTAGTTTTTTTAGTTTTTTTAGTTTTTTAGCTTTTTTACTTTTTTTATTAGTTTTTAGTTTTTTTTTGTAGTTTTTTGCCTTTTTTTAGTTTTTTCAGTTTTTTTTTTAGTTTTTTATTGGTTTTTACCTTTATAGTTTTTTTAGTTTTTTAGCTTTTTTATTTTTTTTATTAGTTTTTAGTTTTTTTTGTAGTTTTTGCCTTTTTTTAGTTTTTTCAGTTTTGACGTCACCTAATCCAGTTTTTTCAGGTGACGTCACCTGACACATCCATCCACACATCCATCCATCCATCCATCCACAGACAACTTATTTTTATATATATAGATATATATATACATATATATACATATTTTTGAATTGAAACTTGAAAAAGGGAATAGTTGTTGGAAAAGTGAAAGTCATGGCCAAATGTAGAAAAAAGCCAAGACAGATTGTCCAATTAAGTGGGCAACTCAGTCAAAGTTAATTTTACCCCTTTGATTGCCGTTGTTACTGTCTATATATATATATATATATTTACTAGCTGTTGGGGTGGCGCTTCGCGCCACCCCCAAGCCCTCCCGCGCGCGTAAGTCGTTACGCGCCATAATAGTTGCGCGCCATTGTAGTTGTGTCCCCTATGTCCCACCTGTGAATATATATATATATATATATATATATATATATATATATATATATATATATATATATATGGTTTTAACTACGTAAAACTTGCGAATATACAACATTCTTTGCTGTCCCATTGTCTTTGCATATAAATAGATTGTCAGGTTTACCGACTCTTGAACATGCAACATATAATGGTCCATGGGAAAACAATCTGTATTCAGATCTATACCTCATGATTCTAATGATTGCCCTTGAGCTTTGTTGATGGTGATTGCTAATCGACCATTCCCTGTCCCGGTGTCCCGGTCGTCATTTATATCCCCCTGTTTCCCCGGTGTCCCCGTTGTAGTTGTGTCCCTGTGTCCCGGTCGTCATTTATATTCCCTGTGTCCCGGTCGTCATTTGTATCCCGGTGTCCCGGTCTGTATGTACATTCGTTTTTTAGTTTTGTTTTTCTCCTTTATTTTTTTCCTTTTTTCTTTTTTTTCTTTTTTAGTTTATTTAGATTTTTAGATTTTTTATTAGTTTTTAGTTGTTTTTTTCTTTTTTAGTTTTTTTTTGTAGTTTTTACCTTCTTTTTAGTTTTTTTTTTACTTATGTCCTGGTCATCATTTATACTCCCTGTGTCCGGTGCTTTGTTGATTGCTAATCGAACATTCCTTTTGTCCCGGTCGCTTTCTCTTTGAGTGTCGTCATTTATTTAGATTGTCAGGTTTACCGACTCTTGACATGCAACATATAATTGTCCATGGGAAAAACAATCCATATTCAGATCTATACCTCATGATTCTAATGATTGCCCTTGAGCTTTGTTGATGGTGATTGCTAATTTAGTTTTTTTTTAGTTTTTATCTTTTTTATTTTTATTCTTAATTTTATTAGTTTTCTTTTTCTCTTCTATTTTTCAGTTTTTTCCTTTTTTTATGTTTTTTTTTTTAGTTTTTTAGTTTTTTTAGTTTTTTAGCTTTTTTATTTTTTTTATTAGTTTTTAGTTTTTTTTTGTAGTTTTTGCCTTTTTTAGTTTTTTCAGTTTTTTTTTTAGTTTTTAGTTTTTACCTTTTTTAGCCTAACCAGGATTTGAACCTGGGACCTTCATTCTCCGTTCTGACACCCTCTCTCATCGAGTGACTACTCCAGCATGTTCATTTTGGTGTTTTAAATGGTATATTATTAACGAAATCACCTGATCCACAGACAGACAGACAGACAACTTATTTTTATATATATAGATATATATATATATATATCTATATATATAAAAATAAGTTGTCTGTGGATGGATGGATGGATGGATGTGTGGATGGATGTGTCAGGTGACGTCACCTGAAAAAACTGGATTAGGTGACGTCAAAACTGAAAAAACTAAAAAAAGGCAAAAACTACAAAAAAAACTAAAAACTAATAAAAAAAATAAAAAAGCTAAAAAACTAAAAAAACTATAAAGGTAAAAACCAATAAAAAACTAAAAAAAAAACTGAAAAAACTAAAAAAAGGCAAAAACTACAAAAAAAAAACTAAAAACTAATAAAAAAAGTAAAAAAGCTAAAAAACTAAAAAAACTAAAAAAACTAAAAAAAGGTAAAAAACTAAAAAAAATAAAAATAAAAAAAAACTAAAAAAAAGGAAAAAACTGAAAAATAAGCTAAAATAAAGGTAAAAACCAATAAAAAACTAAAAAAAAAAGGAAAAAACTAATAAATGACGACACTCAAAGAGAAAGCGACCAGGACAAAAAACTAAAAAAAAAGGCAAAAACTACAAAAAACTAAAAACTAATAAAAAAAATAAAAAAGCTAAAAAACTAAAAAAACTAAAAAAAGGTAAAAAACTAAAAAAACTAAAAACTAATCAAAACTGAAAAAACTAAAAAAAGGCAAAAACTACAAAAAAAACTAAAAACTAATAAAAAAAATAAAAAAGCTAAAAAACTAAAAAAACTATAAAGGTAAAAACCAATAAAAAACTAAAAAGGCAAAAACTACAAAAAAAAACTAAAAACTAATAAAAAAAGTAAAAAAGCTAAAAAACTAAAAAAACTAAAAAAACTAAAAAAAGGTAAAAAACTAAAAAAAATAAAAAATAAAAAAAAACTAAAAAAAAGGAAAAAACTGAAAAATAAGCTAAAATAAAGGTAAAAACCAATAAAAAACTAAAAAAAAAAGGAAAAAACTAAAAAATGACGACACTCAAAGAGAAAAAAAAGGCAAAAACTACAAAAAAAACTAAAAACTAATAAAAAAAATAAAAAAGCTAAAAAACTAAAAAAACTAAAAAAAGGCAAAAACTACAAAAAAAAACTAAAAACTAATAAAAAAGCTAAAAAACTAAAAAAACTAAAAAAAAGGCAAAAACTACAAAAAAACTAAAAACTAATAAAAAAAATAAAAAAGCTAAAAAACTAAAAAAACTAAAAAAACTAAAAAAAGGTAAAAAACTAAAAAAACTAAAAACTAAAAAAAAACTAAAAAAAGGTAAAAACTAAAAGAACTAAAAAAGAAAAAAATAAATGACGACACTCAATGAGAAAGCGACCAGGACAAAAGGAATGTTCGATTAGCAATCAACAAAGCACCGGGACACAGGGAGTATAAATGACGACCAGGACAAAACTAAAAAATCTAAAAATCTAAATAAACTAAAAATAAGCTAAAAAAGAAAAAAAAAGGAAAAAAATAAAGGAGAAAAACAAAACTAAAAAACGAATGTATATACAGACCGGGACACCGGGATACAAATGACGACCGGGACCCGGGACACAGGGAATATAAATGACGACCGGGACACAGGGACACAACTACAACGGGGACACCGGGGGAAACAGGGGGATGTAAATGACGACCGGGACACCGGGACAGGGAATGGTCGATTAGCAATCACCATCAACAAAGCTCAAGGGCAATCATTAGAATCATGAGGTATAGATCTGAATACAGATTGTTTTCCCATGGACCATTATATGTTGCATGTTCAAGAGTCGGTAAACCTGACAATCTATTTATATGCAAAGACAATGGGACAGCAAAGAATGTTGTATATTCGCAAGTTTTACGTAGTTAAAACCATATATATATATCTATCTATATTCACAGGTGGGACATAGGGACACAACTACAATGGCGCGTAACTATTATGGCGCGTAACGACTTACGCGCGCGGGGGGGCTTGGGGGGGGCGCGAAGCGCCCCCACCAACTAGGTGTTGGGGTGGCGCGAAGCGCCACCCCAACAGCTAGTATATATATATAAATATATATATATATATATATATATCTATATATATAAAAATAAGTTGTCTGTCTGTGGATCAGGTGTCGTCATGTTTCTGTGTCGGCTGACGTCATGAAATTAGTTGTCGTCATTTTTGCTTTGACGATGCTTAGTATATTGTAAAACACATTAATTTGGTTAATAATATACCATTTAAAACACCAAAATGAACATGCTGGAGTAGTCACTCGGGGAGAGAGGGTGTCAGAACGGAGAATGAAGGTCCCAGGTTCAAATCCTGGTTAGGCTAAAAAAGGTAAAAAACTAAAAACTAAAAAAAAAACTGAAAAACTAAAAAAAGGCAAAAACTACAAAAAAAACTAAAAACTAATAAAAAAAATAAAAAAGCTAAAAAACTAAAAAACTAAAAAAACTAAAAACTAAAAAAAAAAACTTAAAAAAAAGGAAAAAACTGAAAAATAGAAGAGAAAAAGAAAACTAATAAAATTAAGAATAAAAATAAAAAAAATAAAAAGATAAAAACTAAAAAAAAAGTAAGAAGAAAAAACGAAAAAAAATTAAAAAAGCTAAAAAAAAAAAAGGTAAAAACCAATAAAAAACTAAAAAGAAAAAAAAAGGAAAAACCGCGCAGTTAGATGAAGATCCACCTGGACAGCGAGAGTCGAAGTTAGTTGTCGTCATTTTGCTATGACGGTGACGTCATTAAAGATATTTAAGACATATATGTTCACGTAAAAATCTATTAATGTTTAAGTTTAAAATGACTGATGAACTTACAATGGCAAAAGTCGACGAAGATGCTCAAAGAGTCTATGCCAAAAAACTTGCTGCTGATAGAGAAAGTCAAAAAAGAAAGCGTGCCGAGGAATCAAAAGAACAGCAAGGAAACATGCTTGAGGCTAAAGAACGCAAGACCGCGCAGTTAGATGAAGATCCACCTGGACAGCGAGAGTCAAAACATATCAAAACTGAAAATGATAGCGATGATGATTGGGTTTGGGATTTTGACTTGGATAAGGTCATCAATGCCTACCAGATTTTAGTTAAAAAAAAACAAAGGTTCGGCGATATGTATTTCATAGTGAAGCTGAAAAATAAAAAAGAAAAAGAAAACTGAAAAAAGAAAAAATGTAAAAAAACATGACGACAGGGACACAGGGAATATAAATGACGACCAGGACACGCTGAAAAATAAAAAAGAAAAAGAAAACTGAAAAAAGAAAAAATGTAAAAAACTAAAAAATACTAAAAAGAAAAAACACTCAAAGAAAAATTACAGACCGGACACTCAAAGAGAAATTACAGACTGGGATACCGGGACACAAATGACGACCGGGACACAGGGAATATAAATGACGACCAGGACACAGGTATTTAAGAATATCGTTCAAACACAAATTTTTAATTATAAGAAGACAGTTGAAAGAGAAATTTCTAATTGTAAAATGACTGAAGAACCTACAATGGCAACACCTGAGGAAGCTGCTCAAAACGAATGTATTCAAGCCGAAGTAGCTGAGTTGGTAAAGCGTTATGTTTCAGGTTCTAGGTCCGAGAGGCTCCAGGTTTGAACCTTGGCTTTAGCATTAATACAAAAGAAGAAAAAAACTAAAAAAGGTAAAAACTACAAAAAAACTAAAAAGAATATATATATATATTTATATTTTATATATATATTTTCTATATATTGTCTGTCTGTGTAACGATGACTCTGGTCAAACATTTTCAGATCAATTGCTGGCAATTGGAAACGGAAAGCTCCCAGTAGTGGGAAAGCCAAGAATGTTGTATATTCGCAATTTTTACGTAGTTTGAAACACATATATAAATCTATCTATATTCATAGGTGGGACACAGGGACACAACTACAATGGCGGCGCGTAACGACTTACGCGCGCGGGGGGGCTTGGAGGGGCGCGAAGCGCCCCACCAACTAGGTGTTGCGCCCCAACAGCTAGTATATATATATATATATATATATTAGGAGCTAGGCGGCTTCGCTGCCGGGCTTCAGCAATCGGCAGGCTTTTATACATGGGTTGTCATTGTCACTTGTGTTCTAAAGGCAGATAATTTGAGCCTTTTCTTGATGTCATGGCGTCCTAAATGGACCTTAAATTAGAAGTTGTGCATTTGTAAAATTATGTATTTTTTATTGGACCTCTAACTTTTGCCTCGGCTTGTCTTTTATCATTTTGAAAGACATATCGCCGAACCTCTGTTTATTCTAATTGTTCACGTGGTGAAACAAGAGTTTCTTTTTCTTCCAACAATTTATCTAGTCCAGGTTTTCGATTTTCAAAGGTATGGTAGGCATTAATGACCACTTTTGTTTATTTCAATTGTTCAGGTGGTGGGACAAAACTTCTTCGCCTCGAACCTTTTCGCCTCGGCCAGTCTTTTGTCATTATGAAAGACATATCACCGAACCTTTATTTCTCTTAATTGTTCAGGTGGTGGGACAATAAATTCTTCTTTTTTTTACCACGATTTATCTAGTCCAGGTTTTTAATTTTCAAAGGTATTGTAGGCATTGGTGACCTTATCCATGTCAAAATTCAAAACCTAATCATCAGTGCTATCATTTCCAACTTGGTTCGTTCGTTTTACCTCGGCTTGTCTTTCGTCACTGCGGGATACACATCGCAGAACCTTTCCTTTTTTTAACAAAAGTATGGTAGACATTGATGATCTTATTCATGTCAAAATCCCAAAACCAATCATCATCACTAGAATTTTCAATTTTGACACGTTTTGATTCTCGCTGTCCAGGTCAATTTTCATTGAGTCACTCACATGCTCGGTGTCGCATGTCTTCTAATAGCATGTATCTTTGCTCTTCATTTTCATTTTTGACTCGCTCACACGCTCGCATGTCTTACGTGTGTTTTTGCTATTCATTTTTGACAGACTCTAATTGACGTTTTCGCTTATCTTCTAACCGCCCGTGCCTTTGCTCTTTTTTTTCATTTTGACCCTTTTTTGAATTTTGATTACTTCAGACAATTTAGCAATGGCCTTTGCTTTAGCAACCCGTATTGGTGTTGTCGCAATTGGGTGGTCCAGGTTGTCGATTTTCAGATTTGATAGTACAAGTGTTGGTTCCAAAGAATCCTCGTTTATATTAACAGTAATTGCATTTTTTTTTTTTTGGCCTTCTAACAGACATTTTGTTATATAAATAACTGATGCATTGGAAACTCAACAATCTTATTTATGACAAGCATGACACCACATAAGAAAATGCTTAAATGATGTCATAAGAAATGCTTATATGATGCACTAACATGGTACATGAAGTCATTTGCAAAACCAAAATTAAGGCTCTTAACGAAAATTTCTCAGACTTCTGACCTAACTAGATCGTTTTTTTCTCTTGTCTGAATCAGGGTATTTTACTTTCCTTGCATTTACGAAGAAGATTTGTCTGTTATTTCTGCTGGAATAAAATATAATATCGTTTATATATATATATATATATATATATATATATATATATATATATATATATATATATATATATATATATATATATATATATATATTACTGAGTATTATTTAATTATTTAATACATATAGAGGGCCCAGCAAAAAACAAAACAAAAAAAAACATAAAAACCCTTAACTATTCGATCCGGACCTGCAATTGTGGATCAACAACAATTTTTATTATTATTGGAAATTAACGGCATTATTTTCAAAGTCAATGGAACACCATTTACTTTCAATTAAACCCATATTTACAAGTAGGCCTACTTTTCAGTGACTAGACACTTTTTCACTTTTTGAGCAAAATTCTGAAAGTTTCAGTCAAACACAACAAAATTTTTTCAGTGGCCTTTGGAGGGGAAAGAGGGGTTTGTAATGCAAAAGAAAATATCTCTTCATGTACATTAGGTAAAAGATCAAGGTAATTATAAATATAACAGCCATTATAGCAAATTAACCGTTCTTTTCCAGTTTTCCCACATAATATTCATCCTTCAAATTCCCCGATAGGTGGCTGGTGACACACAACTCACCTTCATAATCTTGCGTTTGGCGCTTCTTAGGATTTTTCCCGTGTAGTGCAGCGCGTGGCAACGAATTAGCGCTTTACGTCAGGTATTACAGTCAGATAAAACTTGTCAAATAAAAAAAAAGAAGGAAAAACACAGACACAGATACACAGTGTCAGACAGACACTAGTCAGATTAAAACAACCGATCATCAACTAAAAACTGAATCAATACAACAAATTCACTGATTAACAATTGGGTCTTTGGGCTTTATTGCCAAACCGGGTACACAGGAGGGTTTTTCTCTTTGATTAAATAATAAATTTAAATAAATAAACAAAATTAAATAATAAAACAAGATAAGACAGGCAAAATAAAGATTGATGGAAGAATAGGTGTGCGTGTAACTGAGCCCACTGCAACTGAATCCATGTGCGCCTTAGCCCAGTGCAACTGAATTCATGTGCGTCTTACTCCAGGTGGAACTGAACCCCGCTCAACTGCACCCTCAGGTAACTCAACCACCGTGGAGCTGAACCCTCGTATAGCTCAACCCCTGTGCAACTCAACCCACGTGTAACCGAACCCCATTTACTGAACCCCCTCGAAACCCCCATGCAGCTCAACCCGCGTTTAATCCAAGCCCTGTTTGACTCAACTCGATCCGTGGCCAAAGAATAAGTTTAAACTAGCACTGTCGTGCACAGTTTCTAACTTTTATTACCCATTTGGGCAACCCCAGAACTTTTCAAAATTAAAACTTTCGGGACTGGGGTTATTGCGGAGATCATGGCCCTACAAAGTGTTTTTTTTTTTTTATTAACTATGAGCTTTTTAATTAGTGCTTGGGTAATGATTTGCTAAGGGGTCAGTAAAAACTCTGACTCTTTTGAAAGCTTCAGTTTTGAAAGCTATCAGTTTCATTTTGAAGTTACGTAAAAGCATTTTATTTGAGTCATTCCACATTAGGTCAACCAGGAAATGAAACTCACTTTTGTGGGGTAGGGGAAATAAAAACCTAATTCTGAGAACCTCTGATGGTAACCCATTTCAGCACCCCCTATGACCTTCCAGTGACCGCAGAAAAAATTAAAGAAACAAGAGCTAAGAGCTCATATGGCACTTATGACGAGGCAAGAAGAGCTAAGAGCCAAGACATCATATGGTATGAGCTCTAACAAAATTCTATGAATCAATAGATTGATTTAAAAGGAAAATAAGAGGCTTAATGCCGGTCAGGATTTAAAGTAAGAGCTCTGAGTCACGATGTCCTTCTAAATATCAAAATTCATTAAGATCCGATCACCCACTCGTAAGTTATAAATACCTAATTTTTTATAATTTTTCCTCTCCTTTTAGCCCCCCAGATGGTCGAACCTGGGAAAACGACTTTATCAAGTCAATTTGTGCAGGTCCCTGACACGCCTACCGATTTTCATCGTTCTAGCACGTCCAGAAGCACCTGACTCGTCAAATCACTGAACCCCTGCCCTCAACTCCCCCAAAGACAGCGAATCCAGTGCGGTTCGGCCAATCACGTATCAAGGACATTTGCCTATTCTATCCACCAAGCTTCATCCCGGTTCCTCCACTCCAAGTGTTTTCCAAGATTTCCCCCCTCCAACTCCCCCAATGTCAAAGATCTGGTCGGGATTTGAAATAAGAGCTCTGAGACATGGATTCCTTCTAAATATCAAATTTCACTAAGATCCGATCACCTATTCGTAAGAGAAAAATACCCCAATTTTCCCGTTTTCCAAGAATTCCAGTTTCCCCTCCAACTCCCCCCGATGTCACAGGATCTGGTCGTAATTTAAAATTAGAGCTTTAAAGCACAAGATCCTTCTAATTATGAAATTTCATTAAGATCTGGTCACCCTTTTGTAAGTTACAAATACCTCAATTTTCAAAATTACCCCCCCCCCCCAACTCCACCAAAGAGAGCAGATTCGGTCCGGTTATGTCAGTCACGTATCTTAGACAGGTTTTTATTCTTCCCATCCAGTTTCATTCTGATCTCACCACTTAAAGTATTTTCTAAGATTTCCGGTCCCCCCTAACTGTCCCCCCCAATTACGCTGGATCCGGTTGAGATTTAAAATAAGAGATCTGAGTTACGAGGTCCTTCTTAATATGAAGTTTTATGAAGATCCGATTACTCCTTCGTAAGTTAAAAATACGTCATTTTTTCTAATTTTTCAGAATTAACCCCCCCCCCCCCAAATAGAGCAGATCCGTTCCAATTATGTAAATCACGTATCTAAGACTTCTGCTTATTTTTCCCACCAAGTTTCATCCCAATCCCTCCAATCTAAGCGTTTTCCATGATTTTAGGTTCCCTCACCCCAAACTCCCCCCAATGTCACCAGATCCGGTCGGGATTTAAAATAAGGGCTTTGAGACACGATATCCTTCTAAATATCAAATTTAATTGAGATCCGATCACCCGTTCGTAAGCTAAAAATACCTCATTTTTCTAATTTTCAGAATTACCCCCCCCCCCAACTACCCCAAAGAGAGAGGATCCGTTCCGGTTATGTCAATCATGTATCTAGGACTTGTGGTTATTTTCCCCACCAAGTTTCATCCCGATCCCTCCACTCTAAGTGTTTTCCAAGTTTTATGTTTCCCCCTCCCAACTCCCTCCCAATGTCACCAGATCCGGTCGGAATTTAAAGTAAGAGCTCTGAGAAACCATATCCTTCTATCAAATTTCATTGAGACCCGATCTCCCGTTCGTAAGTTAAAAATACCGCATTTTTTCTAATTTTTCAGAATTAACCCCCCCACCCCCGAACTACCCCAAAGAGAGCGAATCTGTTCCGGTTATGTCAATCATGTATCTAGGACTTGTGCTTATTTTCCCCACCAAGTTTCATCCCGATCCCTCCACTCTAAGTGTTTTCTAAGATTGTAGGTTTCCCCCTCCCAACTCCCCCCCAATGTCACCAGATCCGGTCGGGATTTAAAATAACAGCTCTGAGACACGATATCCTTCCAAACATCAAATTTCATTAAGATCTGATCAACCGTTCGTAAGTTAAAAATACTTCAATTTTTCGATGGTCAAATCGGGAAAACGACTATTTCTAATTTAATCTGGCCCGGTCCCTGATACGCCTGCCAAATTTCATTGTCCTAGCTTACCTGGAAGTGCCTAAAGTAGCAAAACCGGGACCGACAGACCGACGGAATTTGCGATTGCTATATGTCACTTGGTTAATACCAAGTGCCATAAAAACGAAGGAAAAAGAAGACCCGTTCGGGTGTTAAGCATTTACGCAAAGAATTTGTTTCGTAATTAGTTTGAAGAAAAAGTAACTGTTTTGTAATTAACTGAAGAAGAAAGAAAGAAAAAGAAGACCCATCAGGATATTAAGTATTTTTCCAAAGAATTTGTTTCACAATTAATTTTAGCGTTCAAATGACAATGAATTGACAATGACAATGACAATCTATCAATGACCAATCAGCTTTGCAGTTGATAATTTTTTTTTTCACTTGGCAGTGTTTTCAAAACTGCGAAGGGGAGTATTCAAGAGGGGGTTTTAAACAGCACTTTCAGGGTTTTCGAGAAGATTTCAGTGATATGTTTTAAGCCCTTACACTCCAGATATGCCTTTACACCGCAATTTGGTGCCATAAGGCATATTAGCATGGTGTTGTTACGACAAACTGTAAAAAGAGTGTATATGTAAATATTAGCTTTCAAATTACATTAAACACATCTCTACAATGTTCTAGTGCCTTTCAGTAATGGAGAAATAAAACAGAAAAAGGGAGACTTATCAGGGATTCCAGCACTTTTTTTTAAATTCCAAAAGTTTGTTTCCAAAAACAAACTTCTACTACTAAGATGAATGTAAATAACAGCTATGATTCCTAACTCAGCATTAACGGCAAGTTTCTCTTTAAACGGGGGTTCTGCTGCACGGCGGTTAATTTAAACGAGAGTTCAGTTGCACGTGGGTTAAGTTGCATGAGGGTTATGTTAAACGGAAATTGAGTTCTATGAGGGTTCAGTTGCTACAGGAGTTGAGTAGCAAACGAGTTGAAAGGGGTTGAGTTGTACGGCGGTTCATTTGCACAAGGGTTGACAAGGGAGGCACGAGGGTTCCGTTATATGGGTTCATTTAGACGTAGTTCAGTTACACGAGAGATTAGTTGCAATGGAACCATATAAATAAGATAGGTAAAAGACAGGTAAAGAATGCGCAGTAAACTCTACTGTCCGAATTGGCAATGCTGATTTTAGTTTCGTGGCTCTTCAGCCAAGACGTCCAATGGGGATAAGGACATTTTCGTAGGTCTGAAAGTACTGCCATCTACTGTTACTAGTCCTATACGTTCGTCATTCGGTTGAGTGTCATTTCGCTTTCAAAACCTGGGACTAAGGCATATTAAGATGGTGTTGTTACGACAAACTGTAAAAAGCGTGTAAGTGTAAATAATAGCTTCCAAATTGCATTAAACAGATCTCTAAGATGTTCTAGTACCCTATCAGTACTGGAGAAATAAAACAGAAAAAGGGAGACTTATCAGGGATTCCAGTTCATTTTTTTTTTTTTACCGTAAAAGTTTGTTTTCAAAACAAACTTTTACTACTAAGATGAATTGAAATAATAGCTATGATTCCTACCTCAGCACTACCAGACAAACCATTAAAGAATTCGATGAATAAAATAATATAAAATAAGTAACATATGAGAGTCACCACTCACTTTCTTTTTTTTTGATTTCTTGCTTTCCACTGGCTTTCTTCGCTTCCTTTCTAGCTTTTTCGCCTTTGTTGCCGAGATGGATTCCTCCTCCGGTAGTCTACTCGCTCTGTATTTGAACAATTGAACCAGAAGATACACTTGTAGAAAAACAATACCGACAAACATGCTCATGCGTATCACCTATAAACAAAAGGGCTATTAAGCCTAACGTCTAAATGCCAAGAAGCGACAGTGACATAAAATCTGAATTATTCATTTCTCCAAAATGAATACTCTGTAATCGACAAAATTTGAGATAAGTCGTTCAATTTTGGTTGACCATAAAAGATATTTAAGAAATCTAGGGGGCAATAACAGGGTCTTCGACACCCAGGCCGATGCTCTCTAGAATTTAAAATCGGTTCATTTTTTTTTATTTTGTTCCAAGCAGTGACGACGACTTACAAAATACAGTCAGCGCAAGGATCTTTTTCTATTAAAAAAATATATATAAAAGAGGTATTTTTCAAATATAGGAGGGGGTCTTTTCAATTTTCTTAAATGTTAGATCTATAAGATATTTAAGAAATCTAGGGGGCGATAACAGGGTCTTGGACACCCGGGCCGATGCTCTCTAGTATTTAAAATCGGTTCATTTTTTTTATTTTGTTCCAAGCAGTGACGACGACTTACAAAATGCAGTCAGCGCAAGGATCTTTTTCTATTAAAAAAATATATATAAAAGAGGTATTTTTCAAATATAGGAGGGGGTCTTTTCAATTTTCTTAAATGTTAGATCTATAAAATATATTTAAGAAATCTAGGGGGCGCAAACAGGGTCTTCGGCAACCGGGCCGATGCTCTCTAGTATTTAAAATCGGTTCATTTTTTTTTATTTTGTTCCAAGCAGTGACGACGACTTACAAAATGCAGTCAGCACAAGGATCTTTTTCTATTAAAAAAATATATATAAAAGAGGTATTTTTCAAATATAGGAGGGGGTCTTTTCAATTTTCTTAAATGTTAGATCTGTAAAATATATTTAAGAAATCTAGGGGGCACAAACAGGGTCTTCGACACCCGGGCCGATGCTCTCTAGTATTTAAAATCGGTTCATTTTTTTTTATTTTGTTCCAAGCAGTGACGACGACTTACAAAATGCAGTCAGCGCAAGGATCTTTTTCTATTAAAAAAACATATATAAAAGAGGTATTTTTCAAATATAGGAGGGGGTCTTTTCAATTTTCTTAAATGTTAGATCTATAAAATATATTTAAGAAATCTAGGGGGCGCAAACAGGGTCTTCGACACCCGGGCCGATGCTCTCTAGTATTTAAAATCGGTTCATTTTTTTTATTTTGTTCCAAGCAGTGACGACGACTTACAAAATGCAGTCAGCGCAAGGATCTTTTTCTATTAAAAAAATATATATAAAAGAGGTATTTTTCAAATATAGGAGGGGGTCTTTTCAATTTTCTTAAATGTTAGATCTATAAAATATGTTTAAGAAATCTAGGGGGCGCAAACAGGGTCTTCGGCAACCGGGCCGATGCTCTCTAGTATTTAAAATCGGTTCATTTTTTTTTTTTTTTTCCAAGCAGTGACGACGACTTACAAAATGCAGTCAGCGCAAGGATCTTTTTCTATTAAAAAAATATATATAAAAGAGGTATTTTTCAAATATAGGAGGGGGTCTTTTCAATTTTCTTAAATGTTAGATCTATAAAATATATTTAAGAAATCTAGGGGGCGCAAACAGGGTCTTCGGCAACCGGGCCGATGCTCTCTAGTATTTAAAATCGGTTCATTTTTTTTTATTTTGTTCCAAGCAGTGACGACGACTTACAAAATGCAGTCAGCGCAAGGATCTTTTTCTATTAAAAAAATATATATAAAAGAGGTATTTTTCAAATATAGGAGGGGGTCTTTTCAATTTTCTTAAATGTTAGATCTATAAAATATGTTTAAGAAATCTAGGGGGCGCAAACAGGGTCTTCGGCAACCGGGCCGATGCTCTCTAGTATTTAAAATCGGTTCATTTTTTTTTATTTTGTTCCAAGCAGTGACGACGACTTACAAAATGCAGTCAGCGCAAAGATCTTTTTCTATTAAAAAAATATATATAAAAGAGGTATTTTTCAAATATAGGAGGGGGTCTTTTCAATTTTCTTAAATGTTAGATCTATAAAATATATTTAAGAAATCTAGGGGGCACAAACAGGGTCTTCGGCAACCGGGCCGATGCTCTCTAGTATTTAAAATCGGTTCATTTTTTTTTATTTTGTTCCAAGCAGTGACGACGACTTACAAAATGCAGTCAGCGCAAGGATCTTTTTCTATTAAAAAAATATATATAAAAGAATTATTTTTCAAATATAGGAGGGGGTCTTTTCAATTTTCTTAAATGTTAGATCTATAAAATATATTTAAGAAATCTAGGGGGCGCAAACAGGGTCTTCGGCAACCGGGCCGATTCTCTCTAGTATTTAAAATCGGTTCATTTTTTTTTATTTTGTTCCAAGCAGTGACGACGACTTACAAAATGCAGTCAGCGCAAGGATCTTTTTCTATTAAAAAAATATATATAAAAGAGGTATTTTTCAAATATAGGAGGGGGTCTTTTCAATTTTCTTAAATGTTAGATCTATAAAATATATTTAAGAAATCTTGGGGGCACAAACAGGGTCTTCGACACCCGGGCCGATGCTCTCTAGTATTTAAAATCGGTTCATTTTTATTTTATTTTGTTCCAAGCAGTGACGACGACTTACAAAATGCAGTCAGCGCAAGGATCTTTTTCTATTAAAAAAATATATATAAAAGAGGTATTTTTCAAATATAGGAGGGGGTCTTTTCAATTTTCTTAAATGTTAGATCTATAAAATATATTTAAGAAATCTAGGGGGCGCAAACAGGGTCTTCGGCAACCGGGCCGATGCTCTCTAGTATTTAAAATCGGTTCATTTTTTTTTATTTTGTTCCAAGCAGTGACGACGACTTACAAAATGCAGTCAGCGCAAGGATCTTTTTCTATTAAAAAAATATATATAAAAGAGGTATTTTTCAAATATAGGAGGGGTCTTTTCAATTTTCTTAAATGTTAGATCTGTAAAATATATTTAAGAAATCTAGGGGGCACAAACAGGGTCTTCGACACCCGGGCCGATGCTCTCTAGTATTTAAAATCGGTTCATTTTTTTTTATTTTGTTCCAAGCAGTGACGACGACTTACAAAATGCAGTCAGCGCAAGGATCTTTTTCTATTAAAAAAATATATATAAAAGAGGTATTTTTCAAATATAGGAGGGGGTCTTTTCAATTTTCTTAAATGTTAGATCTATAAAATATATTTAAGAAATCTAGGGGGCGCAAACAGGGTCTTCGGCAACCGGGCCGATGCTCTCTAGTATTTAAAATCGGTTCATTTTTTTTTATTTTGTTCCAAGCAGTGACGACGACTTACAAAATGCAGTCAGCGCAAGGATCTTTTTCTATTAAAAAAATATATATAAAAGAGGTATTTTTCAAATATAGGAGGGGGTCTTTTCAATTTTCTTAAATGTTAGATCTATAAAATATATTTAAGAAATCTAGGGGGCGCAAACAGGGTCTTCGGCAACCGGGCCGATGCTCTCTAGTATTTAAAATCGGTTCATTTTTTTTTTATTTTGTTCCAAGCAGTGACGACGACTTACAAAATGCAGTCAGCGCGAGGATCTTTTTCTATTAAAAAAATATATATAAAAGAGGTATTTTTCAAATATAGGAGGGGGTCTTTTCAATTTTCTTAAATGTTAGATCTATAAAATATATTTAAGAAATCTAGGGGGCGCAAACAGGGTCTTCGGCAACCGGGCCGATGCTCTCTAGTATTTAAAATCGGTTCATTTTTTTTTATTTTGTTCCAAGCAGTGACGACGACTTACAAAATGCAGTCAGCGCAAGGATCTTTTTCTATTAAAAAAAAATATATAAAAGAGGTATTTTTCAAATATAGGAGGGGGTCTTTTCAATTTTCTTAAATGTTAGATCTGTAAAATATTTTTAAGAAATCTAGGGGGCACAAACAGGGTCTTCGACACCCGGGCCGATGCTCTCTAGTATTTAAAATCGGTTCATTT
Organism: Artemia franciscana; assembly: GCF_032884065.1. Classification (NCBI taxonomy): domain Eukaryota; kingdom Metazoa; phylum Arthropoda; class Branchiopoda; order Anostraca; family Artemiidae; genus Artemia; species Artemia franciscana. The sequence goes on from NC_088876.1 coordinate 3,305,587, forward strand.
TTTTTTATTTTGTTCCAAGCAGTGACGACGACTTACAAAATGCAGTCAGCGCAAGGATCTTTTTCTATTAAAAAAATATATATAAAAGAGGTATTTTTCAAATATAGGAGGGGGTCTTTTCAATTTTCTTAAATGTTAGATCTATAAGATATTTAAGAAATCTAGGGGGCGATAACAGGGTCTTCGACACCCGGGCCGATGCTCTCTAGTATTTAAAATCCGTTCATTTTTTTTTATTTTGTTCCAAGCAGTGACGACGACTTACAAAATGCAGTCAGCGCAAGGATCTTTTTCTATTAAAAAAATATATATAAAAGAGGTATTTTTCAAATATAGGAGGGGGTCTTTTCAATTTTCTTAAATGTTAGATCTATAAAATATATTTAAGAAATCTAGGGGGCGCAAACAGGGTCTTCGGCAACCGGGCCGATGCTCTTTAGTATTTAAAGTCGTTTTTTTTTTTAATTTGGTTCCAAGCAGAGACGACGATTTACGAAAATGCAGCCAGGGCAAGGATCTTTTTTTTAATTAAAAAAAGATATAAAAGAAGTATTTTTCAAATATAGGAGGGGGTCTTTTCAATTTTCTTAAATGTTAGATACATAAAAGATATTTAAGAAATCTAGGGGGTGCAATGGCGAACCTCCTTCCAATCGGCGAGACTATTCCGAGAGGTTTTGTCCTGTACTTTTCCTTAGCAAAAGAAATAACATATACTTTGTAGCAAAGTGTTTCATTCTTATGGCTTCACAATGTTTATACTCTTAGGGGAGGGGGGGGGGGGTATATTAACCATATTTGTTCCCTTTTTTATTCCATCTACATTACTGAGTAATAGTTTCCTAGCCAAATTGCTTTTGAAAGTATCTAATCTCATTGGTACCCATCACATGAAGGTAAGGTCTAAATGTTCAAACTTTAATACTAAAACTTAGAAAATCGACAAAAATTCAAAATTAGTTATAAAAAGATTCTATTAGTGCGCTATCAACATTCAAATTAACACACTTAAACTTCAGCAAAATAAGGCCACAATCCAAATTGGTCATAAGGAAATTTTGTTAGTAGGTTATAAACATTTAAAGTTACACACTAAGACTTCGGCAAAATAAGGCCACAATCCTAATTGGCCATAAGGAAATTCTGTTAGTAGGCTATAAAAATTTAAAGTTAAACACTAAAACTTCGGCAAAATAAGGCCACAATCCAAATTGGCCATAAGGAAATTCTCTTAGTAGGTTATGAACATTTAAATGTACACACTAAAACTTCGGCAAAATAAGGCCACAATCCAAATTGGCCATAAGGAAATTCTGTAAGTAGGTTATAAACATTTAAAGTTAAACACTAAAACTTCGGCAAAACAAGGCCACAATCCAAATTGGCCATAAGGAAATTCTGTTAGTAGGTTATAAACATTTAAAGTTACACACTAAAACTTCGGCAAAATAAGACCACAATCCAAATTGGTCATAAGGAAATTCTGTTCGTAGGTTATAAACGTTTAAAGTTACACACTAAAACTTCGGCAAAATAAGGCCACAATCGAAATTGGTCATAAGGAAATTCTGTTAGTAGGTTATAAACATTTAAAGTTACACACTAAAACTTCGGCAAAATAAGACCACAATCCAAGTTGGTCATAAGGAAATTCTGTTCGTAGGTTATAAACGTTTAAAGTTACACACTAAAACTTCGGCAAAATAAGGCCACAATCGAAATTGGCCATAAGGAAATTCTGTAAGTAAGTTATAAACATTTAAATGTACACACTAAAACTTCGGCAAAATAAGGCCACAATCCAAATTGGCCATAAGGAAATTCTGTTAGTAGGTTATAAACATTTAAAGTTAAGCACTAAAACTTCGGCAAAACAAGGCCACAATCCAAATTGGCCATAAGGAAATTCTGTAAGTAGGTTATAAACATTTAAAGTTAAACACTAAAACTTCGGCAAAACAAGGCCACAATCCAAATTGGCCATAAGGAAATTCTGTTAGTAGGTTATAAAAATTTAAAGTTACACACTAAAACTTCGGCAAAATAAGACCACAATCCAAATTGGTCATAAGGAAATTCTGTAAGTAAGTTATAAACATTTAAATGTACACACTAAAACTTCGGCAAAATAAGGCCACAATCCAAATTGGCCATAAGGAAATTCTGTTAGTAGGTTATAAACATTTAAAGTTAAGCACTAAAACTTCGGCAAAACAAGGCCACAATCCAAATTGGCCATAAGGAAATTCTGTAAGTAGGTTATAAACATTTAAAGTTATACACTAAAACTTCGGCAAAACAAGGCCACAATCCAAATTGGCCATAAGGAAATTCTGTTAGTAGGTTATAAACATTTAAAGTTACACACTAAAACTTCGGCAAAATAAGACCACAATCCAAATTGGTCATAAGGAAATTCTGTTCGTAGGTTATAAACATTTAAAGTTACACACTAAAACTTCGGCAAAATAAGACCACAATCCAAATTGGTCATAAGGAAATTCTGTAAGTAAGTTATAAACATTTAAATGTACACACTAAAACTTCGGCAAAATAAGGCCACAATCCAAATTGGCCATAAGGAAATTCTGTTAGTAGGTTATAAACATTTAAAGTTAAGCACTGAAACTTCGGCAAAACAAGGCCACAATCCAAATTGGCCATAAGGAAATTCTGTAAGTAGGTTATAAACATTTAAAGTTAAACACTAAAACTTCGGCAAAACAAGGCCACAATCCAAATTGGCCATAAGGAAATTCTGTTAGTAGGTTATAAACATTTAAAGTTACACACTAAAACTTCGGCAAAATAAGACCACAATCCAAATTGGTCATAAGGAAATTCTGTTCGTAGGTTATAAACGTTTAAAGTTACACACTAAAACTTCGGCAAAATAAGGCCACAATTGAAATTGGTCATAAGGAAATTCTGTTAGTAGGTTATAAACATTTAAAGTTACACACTAAAACTTCGGCAAAATAAGACCACAATCCAAATTGGTCATAAGGAAATTCTGTTCGTAGGTTATAAACGTTTAAAGTTACACACTAAAACTTCGGCAAAATAAGGCCACAATCGAAATTGGCCATAAGGAAATTCTGTAAGTAAGTTATAAACATTTAAATGTACACACTAAAACTTCGGCAAAACAAGACCACAATCCAAATTGGTCATAAGGAAATTCTGTTCGTAGGTTATAAACATTTAAAGTTAAGCACTAAAACTTCGGCAAAACAAGGCCACAATCCAAATTGGCCATAAGGAAATTCTGTTAGTAGGTTATAAACATTTAAAGTTACACACTAAAACTTCGGCAAAATAAGACCACAATCCAAATTGGTCATAAGGAAATTCTGTTCGTAGGTTATAAACGTTTAAAGTTACACACTAAAACTTCGGCAAAATAAGGCCACAATCGAAATTGGCCATAAGGAAATTCTGTAAGTACGTTATAAACATTTAAATGTACACACTAAAACTTCGGCAAAATAAGGCCACAATCCAAATTGGCCATAAAGAAATTCTGTTCGTAGGTTATAAACGTTTAAAGTTACACACTAAAACTTCGGCAAAATAAGGCCACAATCGAAATTGGCCATAAGGAAATTCTGTAAGTAAGTTATAAACATTTAAATGTACACACTAAAACTTCGGCAAAATAAGGCCACAATCCAAATTGGCCATAAGGAAATTCTGTTAGTAGGTTATACACATTTAAAGTTAAGCACTAAAACTTCGGCTAAATCAGCTAAAATTCGAAATTAACAAAATTAAACTCCATTAGTTAATTATAAACATTCAAACTTGCAAATTATAAATTTGAATAAATCGGCAAAAATCCAAATCAGCCAGAAAGAAATTCTGTTAGTAAGATATTAACATTCAAACTTACAAACTAGAAACTTCGCTAAATCGGAAAAAATTCAAATTGGCCATAAGAAAATTATATTAATGAGTTATAAACATTTAAATTGGTCATGAGAAAATGCTATTAGTAAATTATAAACCTTCAAACTTACAAACTAGAAATTAGGCTAAATCGGAAAAAATCCAAATTGGCCATAAGAAATTCTATTAGTAAGTTTAGTAAGTTACCAACATTAAAATCCCCGCATTGCAACTTCGACGAAAATTGGCAAAATTTGGAACTGGTCATAAGGAAATTCTGTTAGTAAGTCAGAAACATTTAAACTTACACACTGAAACTTCGACTAAATCGGCCAAACTTCTAGACTAACCATGGAGAAATTACGCTAGTTATTTATAAGCATTCAAACTTGTGCACTAAAATTTTGGCTAAATTGGGAAAAATTACAAGTTAGCCATAAAAATTATATTAGTAAGTTATTAACATTCAAACTTACAAACTAGAAACTTGGCTAATTTAGCAAAAATCCAAATTGGCCATAAAGACATTCTATTAGGAAGTTATCAACATTCAACTTCACACACTAAAACTTTCGGTAAAATGGAAACAAGGAAACTCTATCTATAAGTAACCAGTATGCTTAAACATAAGGACAAACTTACAAGTATATTGTAATTTCTGGATGCCATTTCCAATCCTTCTGTTTCTTGTGGCAGTCCATATAGAAATGTGTATAATGCAATGGCAGATATGGCCAATCTAATAAGAGTATAAACTCTAGGCATAATCGAAAATACTAAAAAAAGAATAATAATAAAAATTTTGATCAATTTTATAAGTTTTCTCTTAGAAAACAGAAAATAAGAGTAAGTTCAACTGAACTTTTTTCTTCATTAATCATAACTACTTAAAGGCCATATTATCATTTAAAGTCATGTGCAAACAGACAATACGAGAAGTTTAACTAAAGTTGTTTACCCAGTGATATCATTATCTTAGGCTATACTACATATACTAAGCCAAACACAAACTAAAAAAAAGAAAAAAAAAACAGAAAATATTATTACATATTGTTATTACACTTCATATTATACATATTATTATTTACCCAGTACATATTATTATTTTAAGCCATACATTATGGCCAATGGCCGAAATAAACAGTTTTGGGTCAAGAAAAATTTCATTGTGTATCTGATACAAGACAAAACATGTTATTAGCCATAGTTACCGCAATTATCATATCAATATTATTAACCATGAAAGCGTAAAACAATTACCAATTGAGTATATACCATTAGTCAAGAGAATTTTATGTTACATCATGACCAATCGCCTTAATACTAATGGCCACTTATAGTTCTACCTACCCACCTAAGACCAACATAGCTGCGTGCGTCCCTCCTCCACTCCTGTCTATTTTAGGATCTCTATTTAGTCCCTCCTTTGAAGTTTCTACCTCCTATAAATTTTTAGTTATTGTTTACTTCCAGCCAATTTAAACATTATTTTTGTTAGGCCCTAGCTGCAAAACGAGATCTAACCATCGTGACCACTATAAGCAATTAAATGTAATCAATTTGAATGCGTATTACACTGCATTAAAAATACAATTGTACATTTTCCATGGCAATATAAATATAAATATAAATATATATATATATATATAATATATATATAAATAAGTTATCTGTGTGTTATGTCTGTCAACTGACGTCATTATAAGGATTGAGCTGTATGCGTCATGAAGTTGTTTGTCGACTGACGTCATGTTTGTCAACTGATGAAATTACAGACCGGGACACCGGGACACAAATGACGACCGGGACACAGGGAATATAAATGACGACCGAGAACCTCAAAGACAAATTACAGACTGGGACACCGGGACACAAATCACGACCGGAACACAGGGAATATAAATGACGACCGGGACACAGGGATTGTTTGAAGAGAAATTACAGACCGGGACAGAAATGACGACCGGGACACAGGGAATATAAATGACGACCGGGACACTCAAAGAGAAATTACAAACTGGGACACCGGGACACAAATGACGACCGGGACACAAATGACGACCGGGACACAGGGACACATCATTAGAATAATGAGGTATAGATCTGAATACGGATTGTTTTTCCCATGGACAATTATATGTTGCATGTTCAAGAGTCAGTAAACCTGACAATCTATTTATATGCACCGGCAATGGGACAGCGAAGAATGTTGTATATTCGCATGTTTTACGTAGTTAAAAACATATATATATATATATATATATATATATATATATATATATATATATATATATATATATATATATATATATATATATATATATATATATATATATATATATATATATATATATATATATCTATTCACAGGTGGGACACAGGGACACAACTACAATGGCGCGTAACTAATATGGCGCGTAACGACTTACGCGCGCGGGGGGGCTTGGGGGCACGAAGCGCCACCCCAACAGCTAGTTATCTATATATATATATAAATAAGTTGTTTGCGTGTGTCTGTTGACTGACGTCATGTTTGTCGACTGTCAACTGACGTCATGTTTGTCGACTGACGTCATTATAAGGATTGAGGATTATGCCTTCGTGAAGTTGTTTGTCGACAGACGAAATTACAGACCGGGACACCGGGATACAAATGACGACCGGGACACAGGGACACAGCTACAACGGGGACGCCGGGGGGGGGGGGGCACAGGGGGGATGTATAAATGACGACCGGGATGTTCAAGAGTCGGTAAACCTGACAATCCCGGGACACAAATGACGACCGGAACACAGGGAATATAAATGGCGACCGGGACACTCAAAGAGAAATTACAGACTTACGCGCGCGGGGGGCTTGGGGGGGGGGCGCGAAGCGCCATCCCAACAGCTAGTTAATAAATAAAATAGGATACCCATTTCCAAAAAGTATGTCCCTGATAAAGTTTAGTTCTGCTGTGATGTGGGAGCCAGAATAGATACAGCTCTTTTAACTTATGGAGGATGGTTTGATTTAAAATGCAGATATCTTTTGGTTTATGTTTAAATAGTAAACAGTAAATAGTAAAATTGGGTTTTACGACTGATTACGATAGCTCTTTTAAGTTTTTTGGGATGGTTTATTTGTTTCAGTAAATATGAATTTAACGCCCAATTTTCAATATATTGTGCATAAATATTCACCAGTAACTTGGAGAGGGATGCTCCCATCAGTAATCCCATTAGCTGGAATCATAAATGTGGAATCACAATGTGAAATCATAAGTCCAACCACTGTTCATGTTTAAATAGGACGGGGCTGTGGAGTGAGTTCACTGTTTCTAGTGTTTTGTCTTACATAAATAATTGTCAGTAGCTCAAGTTACAAACGTACGGAATGTTATACTTCATTAACATTAACCTGACTTCACTTCTTGGGTGCGTTTCATTTAAGCCAACCCTTTTTTTGTGCCAACCCTTTTTTGCCATTCGCACATTATTGTTACTTTGTATGAGTCGGACACTTTTTTTTGGGGGGGGGGTCAAACTAGGTAGTCTGTAGACAAAAAATTGTTTGTAGCTCGGTAGCGGTAAAGGATTGGAACTCGGTAGTTTTTCTAACATTGAGACGGAAAATGGATGAGATGAACGGGAAATAGAGACGGTGTAGAAACATTCGTGCTCTTCAGAATAGCACAAATTATTGATTTAGTCATGGTCTTGCTCTTTTGAAAGACTATAAATCAGATTACAGTTCATGGTCAGATAGTATTGTGTAAAGGAGCGATATTGCTGTTTCTATTGTCTTTTTTTGCAATAATATTCCCCAAGCGTTGATGGACTTGTGATAAAAATATGACTAACATATGAATAAAATGTTTATTTGTTTCGTTTTGCATGACGTATTTCACCCTGATCGCCTGGTTGTAGCACAGTGGATCAATGCTGTGCTCGACAATATTGGGCCCGGGCTTTGATCCCCGCCGCAGCAAGGCTAGTCGACAGGCTTGCTACTTGCCCCTGTAAAAATACCCAGCAATTGATACGTCGAATCAACGCCGTATGCGCCAGCAATGGCTCTGGAGGGTTGTTAATCTTGTTTTTTGCGTTTTATATTATTCAGAGCAACAATTAAGACTAATGAACAATATAGATTGAAAATTTTAAATTGTTAGATTGAAATACGTTCTGAGACCATACTGGCTATGCATGACGTATGAAAAAACGAGGATTTTATCGGCCAGTAGCTAAATATGAAAAACAAGCAAATATTTCGACAAGGACCTCCGCCAAGTCGTCCTCAGTGCTCAAAAAAAAAAAAAAAACAAAAAAAAAAAAAAAAAAAAAAAAAAAAAAAAAAAAAAAAAAAAAAAAAAAAAAAAAAAAAAAAAAAACAACAGCAAAATCTAACCTTTATAAGTGAACTACACGAGAGGAAGACAGATACTGACTCAACCAACAAAAAACCAAGTTTAAATCAATGAAAGAGAAGTTACCAATTAGATTGAATAAGTATCCTTTGCCTTGCAACAGATTTCGCCTGTCTACAATTTCGGTTTTCATTAGATATGCGGATAGGTTGTCTTAAATTAGACTGAGCGAAAGTATTCATAGAGTCTTTTAATATTGAATTATTATAAATTGGGCTTAAGGAAATATCCCCCGTGTCTCTATTTATAGCCAAATTTATATTTATATGTTTTTTTTTTTTTTTATCTCAATAGCCTCTTTAAAAGATTGCGGTAGACCATTTACAGTAGATATTAAAGTTGCCTCTTCAAAAAGAACTAAATGGGCAGGATTTTTGTATATATGCTGGGCCAGAGCTGAATCAAAGTTGTTATTTTTATTTTCCAATCTCAGGGACTTATCTATTGAAATTTTGTATTCTTGCAATCGTTGTTTTTTTTTTTTTTCTTTTTTTTTTTTTAGCACTGAGGATATTTATCTACTGGCTACTTTACTACTTATCTACTGGCTATATTTATCTACTGGATATTTATCTACTTTAGCTCTTCATATTTAGCTACTGGCTGATAAAATCCTCGTTTTTTCACCTATTTGTTTTTTCATTTTTTATTCCCTTTCTTTGTTTTCATATGTTAGATTGAAATAAGTTTTAGCGTCAATTTGAGTGGGGGCAAGAATGGCATTTGCCTTTCCACCCCTATATTTTGAAATATACCCGTTTTGAGGGTATTTTCAGTGGAAAGTGCCTCTTTTGATACATTCATTGAAAAAAAAATTGAAAAGAAAAATGAATTTGCCTCACCCCAATTTTGAAAGTATGGTTAGATAAGAAAGGTGTATATATAGTATTTGGTGTAGGTAGTATTTCCTACATTTCCTTTGTACAGCACAATTTTGAAAAACTTTGGGTCCCCTTGGACCCAAAATTCAGCATGAATCCGAAAATATAAAATAGCCGATCAAAAAATAACTCTCCCAAAACTCAAACCTTATAACTTAAGGGTCCAGAAGGTCCAGAAACATCATTATTTTTAGTGTTGCACAGATTATTGATACAAGAAGAAGAAGAATATTTTTTAGAAGAAGAAGAAGAATATAATTGATACAAGAAGAAGATATAATTTATAAAAGAAGTACAGCAATTGTTGTACTTCTTTGCGTGATCAGAAATACAACGTTATGTTCCAATTTAGATATTATCCCCTTTTCTATCTTTAACTATTATGAGTTTAAGATGTATCAAAAAATGCAATATTTGTAAAAGCGGCACTACTGACAGACTGGTTCAGGGTTATTGAGATAGGTCGGAGTTTGTCGCAGGATTCAGGACTCTTCACTTTGGGTTTGACGCGAACGTACGCTTTCTTACGAGCACTAGGGAATCCTTGCTCTTGGAAACACTGGTTATTAATGGAGGAGAGTGACTTGGCAAGGAAAATAGCGAATTCATGTAACAACTTTAAAGGAAGCTAGTCAGGGTAGGACACATACTTCCTATTCAGCTTCTTAAGCTCCTTGTAAACGGCAAACTCGAAAATGTCTCCTATATTATCAATCTCTGCCTCAGTAATGAGAGACTCGATTTCTGAACTGATGATTGACAGAAAGGTGGTACCGATGCCAACAAAAAAGGAGTTCACCTCCGTAGCCGATAATACGATACCATACTTTTTCAATACCCTTAAGTCACTGGGTGTCGTTTTGCTAGCAAATCTTTTTACTTACGAATGCCATTGTGTGGATCTGTTGGAAGTAAGAGCATGGTTTTGTCCTTCACATATTGTCTCTTCGCTCGCCTGTTCAGTTTGACAATATAGTTCCGTAACTTGGCTGAAACAACTCAATCACCGTTGCTGTGAAGGCGGCAGCGAGTCTTAATTAAGTCCTTGAAGTCGCTTGTGATCCATGGTTTAGCAGGTTTATCAGTATCTGTAACGGTAGTGACTTTATTCGGGAAACAAGCATAGAACTTCTCCTTAAGTACTCCGAACGTAGAAAACGCATCTCTTGTTTGTGGTCGTATAGCAGTTTTGACTCGTTTGGTTTTGGGGTTGCTGAATTTGCTTCCCAAAAAATTATGAAATGATCGGAATTCTGGAGGGGTCCTGGGGACCGCGGTGCATCATAGAAGTCTTTGAGGTTCATTAAGATCAATTCAAGTATGCTGCCACTCTGATGGATCGGTATTGCGACAAATTGCCGCAAACCCAAGACACTGAAAAACCCACTGTTTGTTTGTTTGGCTAAAGTCACCAGCAATCACAAAGGCAGGAGAGGCATACTTTTGGCGCATTTTATCTACGAAAAACTGTATGTGCTCAAGAGTATTAAAGTAGCCAGTGTAGCCTTTAATGCGACAATTAATAGCCTTTAATGGACAATTATATGTTGCATGTTCAAGAGTCAGTAAACCTGACAATCTATTTATATGCACAGACAATGGGACAGCGAAGAATGTTGTATATTCGCAAGTTTTACGTAGTTAAAAACATATATATATATATATATATATATATATATATATATATATATATATATATATATATATATATATATATATATATATATATATATATATATATATATATATATATATATCCATGTAAAACGTAAAACAAACTGAACGTTAAAACTTAAAACAAACTGAAATTATGCAATATGTTTTGTTTCCTTTTTTATCTGTCATATTCTGCAAGGCTTTAATAGAAGCAATTAATCAAACCTAATAATAAAATGGTTGCTTAATTTATTACAGGTTCGAGTCGCATAGCTGTTTGTTATACCTTTCTAAAGTCGCCATACGAAGAACTAACGACAGAAAGAAGCCAATACAAAAGAAAAAAAACTGCCTGGCAGAACTCTCTGAAGCTGCAGAAGTGCATTAATAGAAACCAAAAAAAAAGAAAGACCTTATATCCTCCAGAGCCAGGAATGACGCATGGGCCGTCTGCGAAGCCGTCTCGGATCTGAGCTGCAGCTGTGACATCCTCCCACGGTGGTTGAGGAAGTAGCTCCGCCCTCCTCGTGTCCAGGTCGTATTATCGACTTTTTATGCGTCTCCCCTTCCGGATGCTATTATATAATATTTTAGGAGTCAATCCTGTGGCAGACAAAGGACGTGACCAAGGTATGTCCATCTCCTACGCATCAGGTCACTAACTAACAGATAGCCAGTTCACCGACGGACCTCTATGTTGGTGACCTTATTCCTCCCACAATATTTTCACAGTCTTTTTAAGGCATATGTTCTCAAAAGATATGACACGTTTTTCCAGTTGGATATTTAATTACTAGAATTCACTGGTATAGAGGAGGATACACATCACATTGCTATTTAGGAGTCACAGCTTTAAGTGCAGAGAGACTCTTTTATCATAGGTCTCTAAATTCAAAATTAAAAGACGTCGAAACAGAAAGAAGGCAATACAAAAGAGAAAAAAACTGTCTGGTATAACTGTCTTAAGTCGCTAAAACTCGCCAAAGCAGAATGAAAACGGTCTTATCAACTAATATGTTCGAAAGCTTTCAAACAACCCATTCCACCCAAAGACGAAAGATTCAAAGCACACAAACACCCGCTTCAATCTGAATTAGCCTTACTCTAAATTTCGTAAGAGTGAACTGAAAAGTTTATCACTGTGTGGCAAAAGCCTCACACTATCCATTCAACACAGAAAGATTTGAAATAGAAAAAAACTACCGTTTTCAGGACAAATTCACCCTTATTACGCATCATCGCGCAGTCGAGGTTCCAAAATACACCCCAAAACCAACAAAAGAAATTAACATTTTTCATCGGAGCTCACCCTTTCTCGAAATTTAATTAGAGTGGATTGATTATAATTATTTTAAGTACTCATAATTAATTATTTTCGTTCTGACGGAACAAATAAAGCAATCTTACTAACTATAATGCAAAACCGGCAATAGTGTTAGCAGTTAGCCCCTTTATGCGTTATAGGCATTTTAGGGTCTAAATCTGTTATTATGTGCCATATTAGGCTAAGGCAAAGGTACAGATCAGGGGCAAACTTGAAAGAAACCTAAAAAAAAGCAGGGAACTACGTTAAAACAGTCATAAATACTTACTTATCTCATTCTCAAAGGCATGTTGCTTCACTTTAATCCCACCCCTCTCCATCCCTGATACAAAAATATGTCCTTTTTATATATTCCTGTTATATTTGCAGTAAAAAATATGCCCCTTTTATATATTCCTATTATATTTTGCAGTATAAAAATATGCCCCCTTTATATATTCCTATTACATTTTGCAGTACAAAAATATGCCCCCTTTATACATTCCTGTTATATTTGCAGTACAAAAATACATCCCTTTATATATTCCTATTTTATTTTGCAGCATAAAAATATGCCCCCTTTATATATTCCTATTATATTTTGCAGTACAAAAATATGCCCCTTTATATATTCCTGTTATATTTGCAGTACAAAATTATGCCCTCTTTAAATACTCCTATTATATTTTGCAGTACAAAAACATGCCCCCTTTATATATTCCTATTATATTTGGCAGTACAAAAATATGCCCCCTTTATATATTCCTATTATATTTTGCAGTAAAAACAGCGAACACTAGCATTTTACAGCAGTTTACTCAATCGGCGAAAAAAGATAGTACATCTGTAAAATATATAAAGGAGGCAGTATATTTATCCCTCAGAGGGTGGAGGCGGGTAACATGAAACAATGTGCCCTTAGGAGTGAGATGAGTGAAAATTTGGGGCTGCTTTTTAGTAGTACCCCTCCCCCTGAGCTACCTAGGCTAAACGTAGCTACAAATAGTCAATAATTATTAATGATATTTTAGTGCTAGAACACCACCTAGATTTTTTTGGGATCTTTAAGGGATTCTTAAATTGACATGGTCAGCGCATTTCTAGGATTCCTTTTTGTACTGGGTAAAGCCAAAGAGAAAAAGATTATTATTAAATATCCCCGTGTTGAAAAGAACACGAAATCTAATTGGACATTTTGTACGAAATTATAAGCCAATAAAAAGAACAAAAGGTTCAAATAGAAAGAAACTTTTAGTCACAGTATTTTTTTTTTAAATAAACTGTCATGTTTTCTATGGTTGGGCTCATTTTGAGACAAAAAACCCGCTACGAAATTATATTTTTTCTTTAAGTATTAGATATAAAAAAAATTCCAGTATTTTACTTATTGCTCTTTTTTAACATATATATATTTATTATATATATATTATATATATATAGTACATAATTAAAACATTGAGTTTAGCCATAAAAAAATAAGTTTTCATCTTAAAAAAAGTTGCATAACCGTTATAGTTCTCCATTTAAATTGAAAAGCGTTTTTTTATGTATTCCCTACTTAGACTGTGTTCCAAACTCAATACGAATTAATGATAAATTAATTATTTGTTAGTATTTTCGTTTTAAGACAAAAGATAGCTCAAAATTTTAAGAAATTAGTGTATATCGTGATACAACCTGAAGTATAGCCCCTAAAATGCACATTCGACATTTAAGCGGCTAGCAAAACTAAGACCAATACATAGTTCTCCTGAAATCTAAATTGTTTTTTTAACTTCCCCCCTTTTGTATTGGAGATAAAAATATTTGGATTAAATGAAACTCAACAGAAACTATGAATTTCGTATTTTTTAACACCTTTTTTTTTAACATCAAAATATTCGGATCAAATGAAACTCAATAGAAACTGTGAATTTGTGCTTTTTTAACACGTTTTTTTTAATATAAAAATACTCGAATCAAATGAAACTCAATAGAAACTGTAAATTTCGTGTTTTTTACACGGTTTTCTAACATACAAATATTCGGATCAAATGAAACTCAATAGAAACTGCGAATTTCATGTTTTTTTTCACGTTTTTCTAACATAAAGAACATCCGAATCAAATGAAACTCAACAGGAACTGCGAATTTCGTGTTTTTTCTTTTATTATTATTATTAAAAAGAGCAGCTTTTTCTGTTTAAAGTTCACGAAAAGGGTATTCCCACAAAACGTTCTAGCACACCTGCTCGAAAAACGTCCAAAATTCGCATAGATGAAAAATCATTTGAGCAATTTGATAGCTTTGGGAGTTCCCAGTGAACTCCCAAAGCTGGGATCTTTGATTGAAACCTTGCCAACAAAAAGAACATTTCATTTAAGTCGTAGGTACAGTGAATAGACAGCAATTTACTATATAATTACTATAAGATTATATCGTTTCTTTATTTCAAACCAGCCCCTCATTGGATTTTCGAACCGTTGACACATTTGAAATCCCCTATTAGTTTTTACCAAAATTTTAAGGAAATATCATTTGAGCAATTTGGCAGCTTATGGAGTTCCCTCTGGTGTTGGAAAATTCACCAATGGACACTTTTTCTTTGAGACGATTACTTGGCACTGAAACTCACAAACTGATTTTGAAAGTATCGAATGGCCTAAAGAGGTTGTTAAAAAACTACCTGAAACTTCAGTCTGTACAAGCAGTTCTCTCTGTGTGTGTGCTGTCAAGCTTGTATGTATACATATGAGTTTAAGGGGATTGGATATCATAAAGAATTAGCACATCTAGTCCATTACACATTTTTTTAGTTTGTGTGGCCTATTTGTCCCTAATAACATTTTAATAAACCTGCTAGGAAAAAGCCAAAAATCACCCCAAAAGAAATCTCATTTGATCAATTTGACAGCTCTTCAAATTTTCAATAGTGCAACCCGATTGAAAACTTTGCCAACACAATTCCATTGTCTTTTCAATCAAATTTCTTAGTCAAATTCTAAATAGTTTCAAAAATAAGCAGCCCCCGAAGAGAATTCACTAATGGGCCCCTTGTATATGAGACAGTCAGCCGATGTTGAGGCTCACAAAATGATAATTAAAGTAACGAATCCTCTTAAAAAAAAAAAAAAAAAAAAAAAAAAAAAAAAAAAAAAAAAAAAAAAAAAAAAAAAAAAAAAAAATCTAAACATGCCAAGTTATAATTTCAACTACGAATCCAAAACCCTTATTTCTAACTACAGAAGCCTTATTATGATATAGCATTTTTGTAGTTTTATCTTTAATTTCAGAATATTTGAACAAATTAAGTTGGTAATTACCTTTGTTGGCCCAAACCTCTTTTTCAGAGTAGCTCAGGAGTCTTTCAACGTGAACTAATGCCTCTCCTAAATAGTGTAGACTCAGGAGCCAAAGACCTAACCGATGGAAGCTGAAAATGAGGCAATAAACAAAATTTAATAATAACTTTGTTTTAATTATAATAAAGACTAAAATAGAATAGAAGAAGAATGAACGACTCAAATTTTTTTTTAGTTTAAAACATTTAAGCAAAATGACTGAGTTAGACATTTAAATTAAATATTTTGAAATATAAGTATGAATAACTCAAACTTTTAAAAAAGTATTTAGATAAACTTAAAGCAGGTTATGATAAAATTATTTTTATTATTAGTGTTCTAATCTAAGTCTTTAATCTTATGTTTCGTTGTTTTTTTGTCACAATTTCTAATACAAGAGTAGTCAAACACATTTAAATGAGAAGTACGTATTTGTAAAGAACTTCAAGACTTTAACGTAGACAATAAGGGTTGAGGAAAGGATTGCCCCCCTCTGAAACTGATTAATTTCGGTTTGTTTTCAAGTTTTCATATGTCTTCTTTTTCTCAGTTGAAAAAACTTGTTCTATCTAATACCACAAAGACTACTCTGCTTACCCATCATATAAACTAAGAAATAAAATAAAAGTTATAATATCCTCTGTACGTGCCTATAGTAGGTATGATACGTAAGTAATAGTTCTCTGAAGAGACTTGGTAATATGGTAAAATAATAAAAATCGTGGCCGACATTCTCGTAAGGCATTGGCTACACTTTACTCAATATTTTGTATATGGTAATATATTGTGTAGAATTGGTAATATGGTACAATAATAAAAATCGTGGCCGACATTCTCGTAAGGCATTGGCTAGACTTTACTTAATATATTGTATATGGTAATATATTGGGTAGAATTGGTAATATGGTAAAATAATAAAAATCGTGGCCGACATTCTCGTAAGGCATTGGCTAGACTCAGAACTTAACTCCACTTTATTATGACGTTAGTGGGTCAAGAATAAAAAAAAAAATTAATAAAGGAGAAATTAGAAAGAAAGGAGCCACTCATAACTTAACTCCACTTTATTATGACGTTAGTGGGTCAAAAATAAATAAATTAATTAATAGAGGAGAGATTAGAAAGAAAGGAGCCACTCAGAACTTATCTCCGCTATATTATGACGTTAGTGGGTCAAAAAAATTAATTAATTAATAAAGGAGAGATTAGAAAGAAAGGAGTCACTCAGAACTTATCTCCACTTTATTATGACGTTAGTGGATCAAAAAAAATTAATTATTTAACATAGGAGAGATTAGAAAGAAAGGAGCCACTCAGAACTTAACCCATTGAGCCCTAATATTTATATTTTCAGACATTTCAAAGCATTGAAAGTAAATAATGAAAATTCAATAATCAAACTGAATAATGATTCACTTCAGTAATATTAAAAACTTAATTAAATAGCAGAAGATTGAATAACTCAATTATAAAAACACTTATAAGGAAGAGATTATAAAAAAGGGAGCCGTTTAGAAGCCAAATGCGTCCATATTTACTCTGTATATTAAAAAGCATGCAAGGGTGCTTAAATTAATTAATTGAATAAATTAAACCTTATTTTCATTATTTTGATGAGAATAAGTTAAAATAAAAAAGGAAAATGTAATTGAATTTTATCGAAGAAGCACTTATAAAGCAAAAATTTACAAAGAAAAGATCCGTTTAAAAGTCATATCCATTGAGCTCTATTTTTTACAATTATGGAGGTTTTAGAGCATTGAAACAGATTAATTGAACAAATTAAATGATGAAAATCGACAAACAATTCGATTATAAAAATAATAAAATAAAGAAAGGGAACATTCAGGAGCCAAATCAATTGAACTCTTCTCTTTAGCTTTAGTGATCATACTGATAATAAAATAAAAAAAGGAAATGAATGATTAACCAAAATTATTTGATTATTAGAAGGGATGAAGCATTTCTAAGGAAATGAGTAGTTCAGTAGTCAAACTGATTGAGCTCTATTCGTTAGATTTATACGTATTTAAACGATTGAAATTAAATCACTGAAAAGACTGAATAGTCAGAATTAAACAAAACTTAATAATTAAAGCGGGCATTCAAACTGAATATCAGTTTATTACAAAAATAATAGTGATAATAAGATAATACAATAAAAAGATAACAAAATACAAAGCTCTATTCTTTAGATTTATAGTTATTTAAACCATTTAAATTAAATAATTGAAAAAATTGAAGTCAAAATTGAACAAAACTTAATAATTAAAGCGAACAGTCAAACTGAATATCAGCTTATTACAAAAATAGTAGTGATAATAGTAATAATAAGATAGAAAAGCTCTATTCTTTAGATTTATAGGTATTTAAAGCATCTAAATTGAACAATTTAAAAAATTGAACAGTCAAAATTAAACAAAACTTAATAACTAAAGCAAACAGTCAAACTGAATATCAGTTTATTAAAAAAATAGTGATAATAGTAATAATAAGATAATAAAATACAAAGCTTTATTCTGTCGATTATTAGGTATTTAAATCATTCGAATTCAATAATTGAAAAAACTGAACAGTCAAACTGAATATCAGTTTATAAAAAAAATAATAGTGACAATAATAATAGTAGTATAATAAAATAAAAAGCTCTATTCTTTAGATTTATGGGTATTCAAATCATTTAAATTGAATAATTGAAAAAATTGAATAATCAAAATTGAACAATACTTAATAATTAAAGTAAACAGTCAAACTGGATATCATTTTATTATAGATATCAGGGCTGCAACAAGTACTTTCCAAATTCCTACTTAAGTATCAAATATCAAGTACTTGCCAAAATTGTACTTAAGTACTACTTCAAGTATTTATTCTATATATATATATATATATAAATATATATATATATATGTATATATATATATATGTATATATATATATATATATATATATATATATATATATATATATATATATATATATATATATATATATATATATATATATATATATGTATATATATATGTATATATATATATATATATATATATATATATATATATATATATATATATATATATATATATATATATATATATATATATATATATATATCTGATATAAAGCCCATGCTACCTTTTTTTAAAGCCATTCTGAAGGCTTCTTAGCCCCTTCTCTTGCCTATAGAATGTCCCCTGTCATTCCTCTCTTGGAAATCTTAATCAAGAGCCAGAATTTCCGTTATTATCGTTTTAAACCGTTTCCTTGTTCGGCTGGTACACACCCAATGAATTCCAAGAAAATAATCTTAACCAATTTTCAAACAGTTTGTGGTAACGAACTGTAGTAAGGAGCTACCCAGCTCAATAGTAACCAAAACTCTAAAAAATGGAATTTTGATACCAATAGCTACATCAAAAGAACCGCATTTTACTGCTGATTTTAAATATATAAGTTACATCAAGTTTATTCGTACCCATCAAAATTTGCGTTATTTTAGAAAAATAGGGGGAAACACCCCCTAAAAGTAATAAAATCTTAACGAAAATCACACCATCAGATTCAGCGTATCAGAGAACCCTACTGTAGAAGTTTCAAGCTCCTATCTACAAAAATGTGGAATTTTGTATTTTTTACCAGAAGGCAGATCACGGATACGTGTTTATTTGTTTGTTTGTTTTTGTTGTTGTTTTTTCCCAGGGGTGATCGTATCGACCTAGAGTTGTCTAGGTCGACCTACTTGTCCTAGAATGTTGCGAGAGGACTCATCCTAACGGAAATGAAAAGTTCTAGTGCCCTTTTTAAGTGACCGAAAAAATTGGAGGGCACCTAGGCCCCCTTCCACGCTAATTATTTTCCCAAAGTCAACGGATCAAAATTCCGAGATAGCCATTTTATTCAGCGTAGTCGAAAAACCTTATAACTATTTCTTTGGGTACGACTTACTGCCCCAGAGTCCCCGTGGGAGAAGCTACAAGTTACAAACTTTGACCATTGCTTACATATAGTAATGGTTATTGGGAAGTATACAGGCGTTTTCAGGAGGATTTTTTGGATGGGCGAGGGATTGAGAAGAGGAGGATATGCTGGGTGAACTTTCCATCGAGGAATTTGTCATGGGGGAAGAAAACTTCCATGAAGGGAGCGCAGGATTTACTAGCATTATTTCAAAAAAAAATAATGAAAAAATAAATATGAAAAAGTTTTTTTAAGCTGGAAGTAAGGAGCAGCATTAAAACTTAAAACGAACAGAAATTATTACCCATATGAGGGGCTCACCTCCTCCTAGTACCTCGCTCATTACGCTGAAGTATTTTTAGTAATTTCAACTATTTATTCTACGGCTTTTGTGATTCAGGGGTCATTCTTAATGAATTGGGACAAAATTTTAGCTTTAGTGTAAAGAGCGAGGTACTGACGAAGGGGCGAACCCCCTCATATCCGTAATAAAAACATAAGAATACAAAAGTTCATTACGTAAGCTAATTTATAAGTTACGTATATCTTTTACTAATAAAAAGATTCGTAAAAAATTATAAGTTCTAGTTGCCGTTTTAATAAACCAAAAAATCGGAGGGCAACTAGGCTTCCGCCCCCGCTCTTTTTTTCTCAAAATCATTCGAATAAAATTATGATAAAGTAATTTAGACAAAAAAAAAATGCAAATTTCGTTTTAATTATTCCTCTGCAGAGCCAAAATCGAAACATGCATTGATTCAAAAACGTTCAGAAATTAAATTAAAAAAAAAGTTTTTTGACTGAAAGTAAGGAGCGACATTAAAACTTAAAACGAACAGAAATTACTTCGTATACGAAAGGGGCGGATTCCTCATCAACGCCCCGCTCTTTACGCTGAAGTTTTTTACTGTTTTAAAAAGAAGAGTTGAGAGAATGAATCACACTTTTAAATATACTAGCACACATTTAAATATACTAGAAGACAATACGGCAGAAGTTGCAACCTATCTATTTCTAGCATCAGTTTTCACACCATGAAGTGGCAAAAACCAAGAGACTAAGTCGAAAATCTTCTGAGAAAAAAGGAATAAAACAAGAGCTAAGAGCTCATATGGCACTTGTGACGAGGACGGAAGAGCCAAGAGCTCATATGGCATGAGCTCTAGCAAAATTATAAGAATCAATAGATTAATTTAAAAGAAAAATCAGAGGCTTAATGCTGGTCGGCATTTAAAATAAGAGCTCTGAGACACAAGGTCCTTTTATATATGAAAATTCACGTAGATCCGATCACCAACTCACAAGTTAAAAATACCTCATTTTTCTATTTTTTCCTCTCCTTTCAGCCCCCCCCCCCCAGATGGTCGAATCGGGGAAATCAACTTTATCAAGTCAATTTGTGCAGGTCCCTGAGACGCCTACCAATTTTCATTGTCCTAGCACGTCCAGAAGTACCGAACTCGCCAAAGCAAAGGACCTCCTAACCACCCCAAAGAGAGTGGATCCAGTCCGGTTTCATCAGTCACGTATCTACGACATTTGCTTATTCTACCCACCAAGTTTCATCCCAATCTCCCCACTCTAAGCGTTTTCCAAGATTTCTGGTTTCCCCCTCCACCTCTCCCCCAATGTAACCAGAACTGGTCGGGGTTTAAAATAAGAGATCTGAGACATGAGTTCTTTCTTAATATCAAATTCTAAAATACCTCACGAACGGTCACCCGCTCTTAAGTTAAAAATACCTCAATTTTTGTAATTTTTCCGAATTAACACCCCCTCCAACTCCCCCAAAGAGAGCGAATCCATTTCGGTTATGTCTATCACGTATCAAGGACTTGTGCTTATTCTTCCCACCAAGTTTCATCCTGATCACTCCACTCTAAGCGTTTTCCAAGATTCCCCCCCCCCCAAATCCCCCCAGTGACACTGGATCCGGTCGGGATTTAAAACATGAGATCTGAGTTACGAGGTTCTTCTAAATATGAAATTTCATCCGATGAAATTCAAGATCCGATCACTCCTTTGTAAGTTAAAAATACCTCATTTTTTCTAATTTTTCAGAATTAACCCTCCCCTCAACTCCCCAAAAGAGAGTGGATTCGTTCTGTTTATGCCAATCACGTATCTAGGACTTGTGCTTATTTTTCCCACTAAGTTTAATCCCAATCCCTCCACTCTAAGCATTTTCCAAGATTTTAGATTTCCCCCTCCAATGTCACCTGATCCGGTTGGATTTTAAAGTAAGAGCTGTGAGACATGATATCCTTCTAAATATCAAATTTAATTAAGATCCGATCTAATTTTTCCATATTAACCGTCCTCCCACTCCCCTCCCCCAGATGGTCGAATCGGGGAAACAACTATTTCAAATTTAATCTGGTCTGGTCCCTGATACGCCTTCCAAATTTCATCGTCCTAGCTTATCTGGAAGTGCCCAAACTAGCAAGACCGGGACTGACAGACCGACATAATTTGTGATCACTGTATGTCACTTGGTAAATACCAAGTGCCATACAAAGTAATTTTTCTCTGGGGATGGAGTATTTGGTTGAAGGTTGGCTTCAGTATGACTTATTTTGAGGGTTATTTCCAGGCTTTGGGCAAGCCATGGGTGGAAGTAGTTATAGGCCCTACTAAACTGAAGGAAAACTGGACTTTCTTAAAACTTGAAACCCCCTCCCCCTCGCCCTATTTTAGATAGGGCTTGTGATATCAGAGCTCGATATGAACCCTGATCCTAGTGATCTTTGGTCTAGCTTTCATTTGGATCCGTTGCTCTATTCGCAAGTTATACTAAATTAAACCAAAAGCTTGACTTTTTTCAGCACTTAAAACCCACTCCCCTTCGTTCTATTCGAGCTAGGGTTTTCATCGCAAAACTTGAGGCCTGTCACGGTCTTAGGCACCTTTGGTTCAATCTTCACTGAGATCCATCAGTCTCTCGCAAGTTACACTGAATTAAATGAAAAACTCAACTTTTAGTTAAGCTTGGGTCTCCATCCCTGAACTCAATGTATATCATACTCTTAGGCATCTTTATTCAATTTTCATCGAAATTCATCTCCATAAGCAAGTTACAGTGAAATAAATGAAAAACTCGAATTTTTTTAACACTTAAAGCCCCATCGCCCTAATTAAGCTCAATTTTAATCCAAATAGTTCAATTTTAATACAAATCTGATTGGCGGTTCTCCCGCTATACTCGATTGCACAGACGGGCGGACAGTCAGACAGATCTCAAAAACCTATCTTGATGGATAATTTCCACTATCCAAATAGATGATGATACATGGATAATGGTATGCCATTGTTTTCCTTTTTTTGGATCCAATTAGCCAACATGGCTACCTAAGACGTTACAAAATCCGTCCGTCCGTCTGTCTGTCTGTCCGTCCGTCTGTGTAATCACGTATAGGGGGAGAGACGCTGGTTGGATTTGGATGAAAATTTTGATGGCCAGATTTGGTGCCAAGGATCATGAGACACATCAAGTTGAAAGATGAAGACCCTAGCTCAAATAAAACAGGGAAGAGATGGCTTTACCTGCTAAAAACAGTTTTTCGTTTAATTCAGAGTAACTTGCAACTGGAGTGATGGATCTGAATGAAAATTGAGCCAAAGAGGCCTAAGACCATGACACATATCAAGTTTTGAGATAAAGACCCTAGCTCAAATTTAACAAGGGGGAGTGGATTTTAATTCCTGAAAAATTTAAGTTTTCTGTTTAATTTAGTATAACTTACAAATGGAGTAACGGATCCGAATGAAAACTAGACCAAAGATGCCTAAGATCAGGGCTCATATCAAGTTTTGGTATCACAAACTTTATCCCAAATAGGGCGAGGGGGAGAGGGTTTCAAGTCTTAAGAAAGTTGAGTTTTCCTTTAATTTAGTAGGGCCTATAACTTAGGAATGGAGTGACAAATCTGAAGTCAGATTCGTCTGAATACCTGAATTTGCTGGAACAAATTTGACAAAATACCACTGCATTGGATCCAGCAAGAATTCCCTAGACTTGTTTATTGCAGACAACATTTACATGGGCAAAGATTCAAAGCTTCAGTAGTTTTACCAATAATATGGTCCTGAAGATGATGAAATGGTAGAAATCTGGTTCAGTTGACGATATGAAAAACTTAAACGCTAATGTCAGAAATATTAGCCCAAATGGACTACAGTATGCAACATTTAGCACAAAACAGGGGATTTTAGCTCACTGTCGACCATTGAACTGTGAAATAATTTCAATTTTCTTTGTTATATAACTTTAAAAAAAAAATTAAACCAAGTGATAATCATACTATAATTTTTTTCGTCAGCAACAAATACCTTATTTCATATCCAAAAATAGGGCATGGAGCTATATCTGAGTTTACTCTAAATCTAAAGGGTGATGTTTTCTTGTATATTGCCAAAGCACACACACACAAAAGCTATATCTGAGTTTGCTCTAAATCTAAAGGTGATGTTTTCTTGTACATTGCCAAAGCACACACACACAAAATGTTCGTGTCAAAGGTAAAGTATTTGAAAAAAAAAGTACATTAAAAGTATCTTAAGTAATAAGTATTTCGTAATCTTACTTAAGTATCAAGTAATAAGTACACTCTAGAGTTTTTACTTAAGTACAAGTACAAGTAATGGAAAATTTTACTTAAGTAGTACTTCAAGTAAAAGTACTTCAAGTAAGTGACAGCACTGATAGATATAACAGTTAAAATAGTAATAATAAGACAATAAAATAAAAAGCCATACTCTTTAGATTTTTATGTACTTAAAGTCTCTAAATTGAATACCTGAATAGATCGAATAATCAGAATTCAATAATCAAAGTGAAGAGTCAAACTGAATAAAAACTTGTGAGAAAAAAACAGTTGGTGATAAAAGAAATATTAAAATACTAAGATAAAATAGAAGAAGAATGAACAACAAAGTTTTCTTGATTTTTAGCAGGGATAAAGTATTTACAAGGAAAGGAGCCGGTCAGTAGCCAAATCTTTTAGCTCTACGTTCTTAATTGTTTAACTTTTAGAATCAAAGCCTTTGATTGAATTTGATTTTGCATTAATGAGATTATTTAGCATTTCCAAAAATAAAAAATTAATGCCTCAATCAATGCCATATCCAGGATTTTTGTTCGAGGAAAGGGGAGAGGGACGTTTTTACGCATTTTTTTTCGCAAAACACATCAAAAACTTATATATATATGTATATGCATATATATTAATTTTTATCACGTCAGACAAAAAATTTCGGAGTGAGGGTCCAAATCGGTATCCCCCTGGATAGGCCTTGGCCTTAACGGCCAAATACGAGGAAAGTTTTCACTCCTTGAATTCTAAATCGGTGTTTTTAGAAGCCAATATTATAATTACTTTACTACAATAAGCAATCAATATATTTTATATGCCAAATACAAACACAAAAAGACTTTCCCCTCCTCTCCCTGACGATAATTGATTAACGCTCTTCTCCCTGTGATGTGTTACAGGTATCCATTAACGCAACCTCAATGTATAGAGCATTTAAATGCATCTACTATAACAATAGTATATGAATTGTGGATGAGTATAGAGTATTTAGTAGAATATCTAAAATTCATCTTGTATTATAACAGTAGATGCATATCATAATAGCATTATAATAGCAGATGCATATTTAAAATTCATGTATTATCGCTACACGAGGAATATTTTCTGTCTTGTCTTTGTATTTCAGCATAGTCCGAACAAAACGTGTAATATCAAATTATTGTCGGAGATGCGAGTTCCGGGACCCTACCAGGAGAACTTGAATGGGTATAGGGATCCTACTTGAGGAGCTTCAGCGAGATAAATCACAAAAGATATCAGCTTCAGATACGTTTAGAATTACCACCGCCTTTGCTAATAATATAGTGAAAGTTTTAATCGTTTCTTAGTCCATGAAGCAATGTTGTCTTAGGAGAGTTCTTAGCTTTTTTCTAAGCTACCAACCGATACACACACTAACTACCAATTTGTCTTAAGTAATTATAAATTACAATAATAAAATAATATAACAAAAATACATAAAATGAAAAAGCTATACATGATACTAAAGAATAATAATAACAAAAAGATAATTTAAAAGAAGAACAAGTAGAGAAAAAAGAAAAAAAACTTACTTTAAGACGTAGAGCAAAGTGACAGCAAAAAAATAGGGGATAATATAGCCAAGTCGTCTTGAGTATTCTATAGGCTTTATTCTCTGAAAATATAATTCGGGAACCCAGTGTAGCCAGTAGGCGATCTGAATTATGTAGAAAAATTTCAAAATATAAGGCAAGAAAGTGTGGGGATAACCTTTCCATATGCTTGATATATCCAGTCCCCATGGCTCACTATATATATCCAGTCCCCATGTCTCACTAGAAAGATAAGTAATATGAAAAGGCGTGAGAGAGAGAAAAAGGGAAAGAGAGGGTGAGAGAGAGAAAAAGAGAAAAAACAAAAGAAAAAAGGAAAGAGAGGGCAAGAGAGAGAAGAAGAAATGAGAAAGAGAGGAAGGAAAAGGAAGTTGTATTTTAATTCTGCTCTATTTCTTTTAAGTATTTATACAAAAGAAGAGCAGCTTCCGAAAACCTTGTCATAGAATAACTAATTATTTTTCTTTCTAGATCTCAAACATCCCTAATGGGGTGTTTGAGATCCTGGATGGTGGATCCGCCATCCCTGGATGGTGGATGGATCTCAAAAAATCCATCGACCCCTAGCAAGAGGGTTGGTGCTACCTACCCTGGAGGTGAACGGTCTTTACCATTCTTCATCTCTTGCATTTTTTTCATTAAGCGTACCTTCACCGAATTTGAATACTAAATAGAGTGTATTCTGAAAAAAAGTCAGACGATATCTCCTTTATTTCCCGAATGGATTCTAAATACGTAACCTTTTATAGATAATTATAATAAAAACAGCCTTCAAATTATAAACCTAACAAAACTGTAATACGAACACCACCTTCGCCTCCAATGTGGAAAGAAAATAAAAACTAACTTTTCACTTACAACGCTTCACGTATAGCAGCCTATATATAAAAGACGAACATATACAGAAAAATAGAGATTAAAGAAAGACATATATGATACCAGGGCGAAGAAAAAAATTAGGCAGAAAATAATTAGCTTCGATTGCTTTTCAAACAGTTCGTGGTAACGAACTATAAGTAAGGAGCGACTTGGCTCAGTAGTAACTGAAACTCTAAAAACGGAATTTCGATAGCAACAGATACATCAAAAGAATTGGATTTTTGTGCTGATTTTAAATAATAGCCATTTTGTTCAGCATAGTCGAAATATCTAATAACTATGTCTAGACGACGACTTAATCCTCCACAGTCCCCAGGGGAAGGGCTCCTCAATACCTCGCTCCCCTCCTCAATACCTCACTCTTTACGCTAAAGTATTTTTAGTAATTTCAAAAGAGCTGTTTATTTTAATTAAACGGGCTTTGGGATTCAGTGGTCATTCTTAAAGAGTTGGAACAAAATTTGTTAATTTTAGCGTAAAGAGCGAGGTATTGACGAGAGGGCGAGCCCCCTCATACACGTAATAAAAACATACGAATATAGAAGTTCGTTACGTAAATTAATTCGTAAATTATGTATATTTATTACTAATAAAAACGTTCGCAAATAAAATTAAAAATTCTAGCGGCCTTTTAAGTAACCAAAAAATTGGAAAGCAACTAGGCCCCCTACCCAGTCTTTTTTCTCAAAATCGTCCGATTAAAATTTATAGAAAACCGTTTAGGTAAAAAAAAGTAAAATTAATATACAAATTTCGTTTTAATTATTCATGCACGGTGAGCCAAAATCAAAACCTACATTAATTCAAAAACGTTCAGAAATATAAAAAACAAGTTTTTTTTAACTGAAAGTAAGGAGTGACATTAGAACTGGAAACGAATAGTAATTATTCCATATATGAATGGGGCTGTCCCCTCCTCAACGCCACGCTCTTTACGGCGAAGATTGATTCTTTATCACAACTCTACTTTTTAAAACAATTACTTTAGCGATAAAGAGAGGGACCTTGAGGAGGGGACAGCCCCTTTCATATACGGAATAATTTCTGTTCGTTTAAAGTTTTAATGTCACTCCTGACTTTCAATTAAAAAAAACTTGTCCTTTTTATTTAATTTCTTTATAAGTTTACTATCATTGTGAATGCAAATATTTAATGTATTTACCAGATGTTATTTAGTTATTATTTATTACTACACTTAATTAGTATTATCATTATCTGTATTTTTGCTATATTGCATTATTGTTTATACATTACTTATTTATTTAGGGATAGTTAACAAATTTTAAAAGATATATTAATTTTTTCACTTTTTCTTATAAAAGCCAAGATGAAAGATATGAATATCACATTTAGAGTGAAAAACTCTAAAAACACAATATAAGCAACATATTACATTATTCATTAGCCTTGGTGATTGAAGGACTATCGTCAGCTCCATTACATCTGCCAACTCTGTTTGATCTTTTACCCTAGCCCAACAGGTCCATTACATCTACCAACTCTGTTAGATATTTTACTATAGCCCAATAGGTCCATTACATCTACCAACTCTGTTTGATCTTTCACTCTAGCCCAACAGGTCCAATTGTCAGCTCCGTTACATCTACCAACTCTGTTTGATCTTTTACCCTAGCCCAAAAGGTCCATTACATCTACCAACTCTGTTAGATCTTTTACTCTAGCCCAATAGGTCCATTACATCTACCAACTCTGTTTGATGTTTAACTCTAGCCCAACAGGTCCATTACATCTACCAACTCTGTTTGATCTTTCACTCTAGCCCAACAGGTCCAATTGTCAGCTCCGTTACATCTAACAACTCTGTTTGATCTTTTACCCTAGCCCAACAGGTCCATTACATCTACCAAGTCTGTTTGATCTTTTACCCTAGCCCAACAGGTCCATTACATCTACCAGCTCTGTTTGATCTTTTACCCTAGCCCAACAGGTCCATTACATCTACCAACTCTGTTTGATCTTTCACCCTAGCCCAACAGGTCCAGACCTTCAGAATTTTTAGTTCCTCTTGGTTCTGTTGAACCTCGGTTGGTGACAGGAGGAGCTGGGGCTAAAGCTTGTCAAGTCATCTCTGCTTGGGTCATCCAGTGTTTTCGAGCCGTCTCTTGTTGGGTCTTCCAGGTTGAAGTTGCTTAAAAATTTGATATACAGCGCGCCTTTTAGGCATTCCTTCTAAACGGCACTGCCATCCGATTATCATCCTCTACTTTCTCAACGATAATGGGCCCATTATTCATTTTCAAAATTATCAAAATTCATTTTGTAAAACACGAATCACCATTTTCAAACACTGGGCACAATTTTCACTCTTGTGCGGATTCAGCGCATCTGGGGTTATGATAGCTATTTCCAGAAAAAAAAAATCTTATACCTTAGAGTTGAATAGCCAAACTGATCACTCAGAGTGAATAGAAAAACTAAAAAAATAGTTTTATTATAAAAGTAATATTAATAATAAAAATAATAACAATAAAATAACATAGCTATTTATGTAATTATTCTCCATCCTATAATGTTTTTGATAGCGTTAAGAAGTTAGATTTGTTGTCGTCAAGATATTTTTTGAAGAAACATGCCTGTGTCGGTAACTCAGCCATGTCGATTTTTATCCTCTGGTTAAGGTTTCAACGGACCTCGGTTGGTGACACGATGATTTGGAGCTCCTAGATTCACGTCATCAGCTATCCACCGGCCAAGCTTGATCAGAAAAAATTGCTAGGCTCTTAAATTCGTACCGGATCCGACCTATATGGGGAAAGGGGATCCCTCCATTATTGTCTACCTGATAACTTACAAAACAGGTAAACTACATCTTGTTCGGTCTCCCTATAGCAGTTCTCCCTATAGCAAAGGATGGAAAAAATTATCAACTAGGCTAAAGAAAAGAGACGACTACCTAACAAGAATGATGATGCCCCAGGCAGCTGAGCTCAGGAAGAATGTTGTTAGTTGGCCAGACTCATTGAATTCACTGTGCTTAATCTTGGAGAGATGGAGCTTGCGGTTGATTTTCTACAAAAATAAAAATCATTAGAGACATAAAAACTGATCTTAAAGAGAAATTAAACTTCAAGAGATGGAGCTTGCGGTTGTTTTTCTAAAAAAACAATAAATTTTTAAAAGGATAAAAATTGTAGCCTTAGACATTCATGGAGTTGTTCTTCACTCCACCTCGTCCTCACCACCACCCTTGCTTTTTACCACTTGTTGTATATAGCTTACTTAAATAATTTTGGAGAATAGATTTGTGCAGCCTCTAATTTACTAAACTCCTTAAATTTTTAGTGGGTGACATACTTCGTTTTCAAGGAATATGTGCTGTTTTTTGTCGTTTCTACGTTTGGACTCAGACTGCAAACTGATACTGAGCTAATTTTACTTCAATGTCCAATCAAAAGTGACACCGCACGCAAACACATGCGATTACACAAGTAAGACGTTCATTATAGTCATTTGCTGTCAAGGCTTCACTGCTATGTTTAACATCGTTTCTCATTGCTAAATTCCCGTGTTTTAGTTTTATTTGGTTACATCTACCCCTTGGAATGGCAAAATAGATGGCGCTATGAGCGCTATGCTCACAGGAAATAGCTGACCCTTGTCATCTAAGTTTAGCTTGTTTTGTGATGGTTTTTTCCGAGTTTCCTGCAGTGATGGTGTCAGTAACCAAAGACTTAGTGTTCCTGATCTTGCTTAGTGTTACTGTCATGGAAATTAAATACGAGAAGATCAACCATTTTTAATCTTATTTACCTTGCTTGATGGTGGCGCCATCTACATTTTGCAGCTACTGCAATTTAAACTTCTAAAAGCGCCACCAGATGGCTCTACCATAGCCACAACATCTATCAAACACTTTCATTGCGGGAAACGTGTAGGTAGACTCAAAAGAGAGATGAAGATACCATTCTTAATTTCATCTAGGACCAAGACTAAAGCCCTGCCGCATAGACCAAGTTGCCTAGTACTAGTAAATTGTTTTCCTGCTCATGTAACGCCGCCTGTGCTCACTCTTTAGTATAGCGAACCGGTTGTGATTAGCGACTGTGACAAAACACCGCCTGCTCTACGTCCTCAGTGGTTTTCAGCTAAACAAAAGCTGCCTATGTGTAACGCGCGTTCCTTCAACAATAAAACCGACGAACTCGAAGTTATAATCAAGTAGAATAACGCCTCCATCACAATAATAAGTGAATGCTGGGACATTACTTCTGAGTCAGTGCGCATTAAAGGCTACTATATATATATATATATATATATATATATATATATATATATATATGTATATATATATATATATATATATATATATATATATATATATATATATATATATATATATATATATATATATATGTTTTTAACTACGTAAAACTTGCGAATATACAACATTCTTCGCTGTCCCATTGTCTGTGCATATAAATAGATTGTCAGGTTTACTGACCCTTGAACAGCCAACATATAATTGTCCATTAAAGGCTATTAATTGTCACATTAAAGGCTACACTGGCTACTTTAATACTCTTGAGCACATACAGTTTTTCGTAGATAAAATGCGCCAAAAGTATGCCTCTCCTGCCTTTGTGATTGCTGGTGACTTTAGCCAAACAAACAAACAGTGGGTTTTTCAGTGTCTTGGGTTTGCGGCAATTTGTCGCAATACCGATCCATCTGAGTGGCAGCATACTTGAATTGATCTTAATGAACCTCAAAGACTTCTATGATGCACCGCAGTCCCCAGGACCCCTCCAGAATTCCGATCATTTCATAATTTTCTGGGAAGCAAATTCAGCAACCCCAAAACCAAACGAGTCAAAACTGCTATACGACCACAAACAAGAGATGCGTTTTCTACGTTCGGAGTACTTAAGGAGAAGTTCTATGTTTGTTTCCCGAATAAAGTCACTACCGTTACCGATACTGATAAACCTGCTAAACCATGGATCACAAGCGACTTCAAGGACTTAATTAAGACTCGCTGGCGCCTTCACAGCAACGGCGATTGAGTTGTTTCAGCCAAGTTACGGAACTATATTGTCAAACTGAACATGCGAGCGAAGAGACAATATGTGAAGGACAAAACCATGCTCTTACTTACAACAGATCCACACAAATAAAAGATTTGCTAGCAAAACGACACCCAGTGACTTAAGGGTATTGAAAAAGTATGGTATCGTATTATCGGCTACGGAGGTGAGCTCCTTTTTTGTTGGCATCGGTACCACCTTTCTGTCAATCATCAGTTCAGAAATCGAGTCTCTCATTACTGAGGCAGAGATTGATAATATAGGAGAAATTTTCGAGTTTGCCGTTTACAAGGAGCTTAAGAAGCTGAATAGGAACTGTGTGTCCTACCCTGACTAGCTTCCTTTAAAGTTGTTACATGAATTCGCTATTTTCCTTGCCAAGTCACTCTCCTCCATTAATAACCAGTGTTTTCAAGAGCAAGGATTCCCTAGTGCTCGTAAGAGAGCGTACGTTCGCGTCAAACCCAAAGTGAAGAGTCCTGAATCCTGCGACCAACTCCGACCTATCTCAATAACCCTGAACCAGTCTGTCAGTAGTGCCGCTTTTACAAATATTGCATTTTTTGATACATCTTAAACTCATAATAGTTAAGATAGAAAAGGGGATAATATCTAAATTGGAACATAACGTTGTATTTCTGATCACGCAAAGAAGTACAACAATTGCTGTACTTCTTTTATCAATTATATCTTCTTATTGTATCAATTATATTCTTCTTCTTCTTCTAAAAAATATTCTTCTTCTTCTTGTATCAATTATCTGTGCAACACTAAAAATAATGTTATTTCTGGACCTTCTGGACCCTTAAGTTATAAGGTTTAAGTTTTGGGAGAGTTATTTTTTGATCGGCTATTTTATATTTGCGGATTCATGCTGAATTTTGGGTCCAAGGGGACCCAAAATCTTTTCAAAATCTTTCAAAATTGTGCTGTACAAAGGAAATGTAGGAAATACTACCTACACCAAATACTATATATACACCTTTCTTATCTAACCATACTTTCAAAATTGGGGTGAGGCAAATTCGTCTTTCTTTGTAAATTTTTTCTCAATGAATGTATCAAAAGAGGCACTTTCCACTGAAAATACCCTCAAAACGGGTATATTTCAAAATATAGGGGTGGAAAGGCAAATGCCATTCTTGCCCCCACTCAAATTGACGCTAAAACTCATTTCAATCTAACATATGAAAACAAAGAAAGGGAATAAAAAATGAAAAAACAAATAGGTGAAAAAACAAGGATTTTATCAGCCAGTAGCTAAATATGAAAAACAAGCAAATATTTCGACAAGGACCTCCGCCAAGTCGTCCTCAGTGCTAAAAAAAAAACAAAAAAACAACGATTGCAAGAACACAAAATTTCAATAGATAAGTCCCTGAGATTGGAAAATAAAAATGACAACTTTGATTCAGCTCTGGCCCAGCATATATACAAAAATCCTGCCCATTTAGTTCTTTTTGAAGAGGCAACTTTAATATCTACTGTAAATGGTCTACCGCAATCTTTTAAAGAGGCTATTGAGATAAAAAAAAAACATATACATAGAAATTTGGCTATAAATAGAGACACGGGAGATATTTCCTTAAGCCCAATTTATAATAATTTAATATTAAAAGACTCTATGAATACTTCCGCTCAGTCTAATTTAAGACAACCTGTCCGCATATGTAATGAAAACCGAAATTGTAGACAGGCGAAATCTGTTGCAAGGCAAAGGATACTTATTCAATCTAATTGGTAACTTCTCTTTCATTGATTTAAACTTGGTTTTTTGTTGGTTGAGTCAGTATCTGTCTTCCTCTCGTGTAGTTCACTTATAAAGGTTAGATTTTGCTGTTGTTTTTTTTTTTTTTTTTTTTTTTTTTTTAGCACTGAGGACGACTTGGCGGAGGTCCTTGTCGAAATATTTGCTTGTTTTTCATATTTAGCTACTGGCTGATAAAATCCTCGTTTTTTCACCTATTTGTTTTTTCATTTTTTATTCCCTTTCTTTGTTTTCATACGTCATGCATAGCCAGTATGGTCTCAGAACGTATTTCAATCTAACAATTTAAAAATTTCAATCTATATTGTTCATTAGTCTTAATTGTTGCTCTGAATAATATAAAATGCAAAAAAAAACAAGATTAACAACCCTCCAGAGCCATTGCTGGCGCATACGGCGTTGATTCGACGTATCAATTGCTGGGTATTTTTACAGGGGCAAGTAGCAAGCCTGTCGACTAGCCTTGCTGCGGCGGGGATCAAAGCCCGGGCCCAATATTGTCGAGCACACCATTGATCCACTGTGCTACAACCAGGCGATCAGGGTGAAATACGTCATGCAAAACGAAACAAATAAACATTTTATTCATATGTTAGTCATATTTTTATCAAAAGTCCATCAACGCTTGGGGAATATTATTGCAATAAAAGACAATAGAAACAGCAATATCGCTCCTTTACACAATACTATCTAACCATGAACTGTAATCTGATTTATAGTCTTTCAAAAGAGCAAGACCATGACTAAATCAATAATTTGTGCTATTCTGAAGAGCACGAATGTTTCTACACCGTCTCTATTTCCCGTTCATCTCATCCATTTTCCGTCTCAATGTTAGAAAAACGACCGAGTTCCAATTCTTTACCGCTACCGAGCTACAGGCAATTGTTTGTCTACAGACTACCTAGTTTGACCCCCCCCCCCAAAAAAAAGTGTCCGACTCATACAAAGTAACAATAATGTGCGAATGGCAAAAAAAGGGTTGGCACTTCTTAATTAAATGAAACGCACCCAAGAAGTGAAGTCAGGTTAATGTTAATGAAGTATAACATTCCGTACGTTTGTAGCTTGAGCTACTGACAATTATTTATGCAAGACAAAACACTAGAAACAGTGAAGTCACTCCACAGCCCCGTCCTATTTAAACATGAACAGTGGTTGGACTTATGATTTCACATAGGAGTGTGACCTAATGGGATTACTGATGGGAGCATCCCTCTCCAAGTTACTGGTGAATATTTATGTACAATATATTGAAAATTGGGCGTTAAATTCATATTTACTGAAACAAATCAACCATCCCAAAAAACTTAAAAGAGCTATTGTAATCAGTCGTAAAACCCAATTTTACTATTTACAGAAAACAAACATAAACCAAAAGATATCTGCATTTTAAATCAAACCATCCCCCATAAGTTAAAAGAGCTGTATCTATTCTGGTTCCCACATCACAGCAGAACTAAACTTTATCAGGGACATACTTTTTGGAAATAGGTATCCTATTTTATTTATTAACTAGCTGTTGGGGTGGCGCTTCGCCCCCCCCCCCAAGCCCCCCGCGCGCGTAAGTCTGTAATTTCTCTTTGAGTGTCCCGGTCGTCATTTATATTCCCTGTGTCCCGGTCGTCATTTATATTCCCTGTGTCCCGGTCGTCATATGTGTCCCGGGATTGTCAGGTTTACCGACTCTTGAACATCCCTGTCGTCATTTATACATCCCCCCTGTACCCCCCCGGCATCCCCGTTGTAGTTGTGTCCCTGTGTCCCGGTCGTCATTTATATTCCCTGTGTCCCGGTCGTCATTTATATTCCCTGTGTCCCGGTCGTCATTTATATTCCCTGTGTCCCGGTTGTCATTTATATTCCCTGTGTCCCGGTCGTCATTTGTATCCCGATGTCCCGGTCTGTAATTTCGTCTGTCGACAAACAACTTCACGAAGGCATAATCCTCAATCCTTATAATGACGTCAGTCGACAAACATGACGTCAGTTGACAAATATGACGTCAGTTGACAGTCGACAAACATGACGCCAGTCAACAGACACACACAAACAACTTATTTATATATATATATAGATAACTAGCTGTTGGGGTGGCGCTTCGTGCCACCCAAGCCCCCCCGCGCGCGTAAGTCGTTACGCGCCATTGTAGTTGTGTCCCTGTGTCCCACCTGTGAATAGAGATATATACATATATATATATATATATATATATATATATATATATATATATATATATATATATATATATATATATATATATATATATATATCTATACTAGCTGTTGGGGTGGCGCTTCGCGCCACCCCAACACCTAGTTGGTGGGGCGCTTCGCGCCTCCCCAAGCCCCCCCGCGCGCGTAAGTCGTTACGCGCCATATTAGTTACGTGCCATTGTAGCTGTGTCCCTGTGTCCCACCTGTGAATAGAGATAGATATAAATATATATTTTTAACTACGTAAAACATGCGAATATACAACATTCTTCGCTGTCCCATTGTCTGTGCATATAAATAGCATTTATATTTATATGTCTGTGCATATACAAAGCCTTATGTACTAATAATGACGTCATATGCAAACGCTCTTTTTACAAACAAACAAACATGTATACACACAACTCGCTTCGCGCCACCCCAACACCTAGTTGGTGGGGCGCTTCGCGCCCCCCCAAGCCCCCCGCGCGCGTAAGTCGTTACGCGCCATATTAGTTACGCGCCATTGTAGCTGTGTCCCACCTGTGAATAGAGATATATATAAATACATATTTTTAACTACGTAAAACATGTGAATATACAACATTCTTCGCTGTCCCATTGTCTTTGCATATAAATAGCATTTATATTCCCTGTGTCCCGGTCGTCATTTGTGTCCTAGTGTCCCAGTTTGTATTTTCTCTTTGAGTGTCCCGGTCGTCATTTATATTCCCTGTGTCCCAGTGTCCCGGTTGTCATTTGTGTCCCCGTCTGTAATTTCTATTCAAACAATCCCTGTGTCTCAGTCGTCAATTATATATCCCGCCTGTGCCCCCGGCGTCTCCGTTGTAGTTGTTTCCCTGCGTCCCGGTCGTCATTTATATTCCCGGTCGTGATTTGTGTCCGGGTGTCCCCAGTCTGTAATTTTTCTTTGAGGTTCCTGGTCGTCATTTATATTCCCTCTGTGTCGGTCGTCATTTGTGTCCCGGTCTGTAATTTATCTTTGAGTGTTTTTTCTTTTTAGTTTTTTTATTTTTTTTTACATTTTTTCAGTTTTTTTTTCTTCTTTATTTTTCAGCGTCACTATGAAGTACATATCGCCGAACCTTTGTTTTTTAACTTAAATCTGGTAGGCATTGATGACCTTATCCAAGTCAAAATCCCAAACCCAATCATCATCGCTATCATTTTCAGTTTTGATATGTTTTGACTCTCGCTTTCCAGGTGGATTTTCATCTAACTGCGCGGTTTTGCGTTCTTTAGCCGCAAGCCTGTTTTCTTGCTGTTCTTGTGATTCCTCGGCACGCTTTCTTTTCTTACTTTCTCTATCAGCTGCAAGCCTGTTTTCTTGCTGTTCTTGTGATTCCTCGGCACGCTTTCTTTTCTTACTTTCTCTATCAGCAGCAAGTTTTTTGGCATAGACTCTTTGAGCAGCTTCCTCGGCTGTTGCCATTGTAGGTTCTTCAGTCATTTTACAATTAAACATTTTTCCGTGAACGCATGTCTTAAATACCATTAATGACGTCACCGTCATAGCAAAAATGACGACAACTAATTTCATGACGTCAGTGGACACAGAAACATGACGTCACCTGATCCACAGACAGACAGACAGACAACTTATTTTTATATATATAGATATATAAAAATAAGTTGTTTGTCTGTCTGTCGACTGACGTCATTAGGATTGAGCTGTATGTCGTCATGAAGTTAGTTGTCGTCATGTTTGTTATGACGACGTCATGTTTGTCAACTGATGAAATTACAGACCGGAACACCGGGACACAAATGACGACCAGGACACCAGGAAACAGGGAATATAAATGACGACCGGGACACTCAAAGAGAAATTACAGACAGGGACACCGGGACACAAATAACGACCGAATCTATCTATATATATAAAAACTACCGTTGGGGGACATATAAATAGATTGTCAGGTTTACCGACTCTTGAACATGCAACATAAAAAAAAACTAAAAACTGAAAAACAAAAAAAAACTAAAAAAAGGAAAAAAACTGAAAAATAAAGGAGGATATATATATATATATATATATATATATATACATATATATATATATATATATATATATATATATATATATATATAGTTTTCAGTCCAGAACCAATAAAGCTATTATGTAAACATCAAAAATATTTATGTTGTCTGAGCAATAATTTTTAGTTTTTATTTCAAAATAGAAAATTACCTGAATATTTTAGAATTAGTTTTGTTTTTTGTTAGGTTTTATTTATATGCACCATTGTCGGTGCATATAAATAGATTGTCAGGTTTACTGACTCTTGAACATGCAACATATAATTGTCCATGGGAAAAACAATCCGTATTCAGATCTATTCAGATCTATACCTCATTATTCTAATGATGTGTCCCTGTGTCCCGGTCGTCATTTATATTCCCTGTGTCCCGGTCGTCATTTGTGTCCCGGTGTCCCAGTTTGTAATTTCTCTTTGAGTGTCCCGGTCGTCATTTATATTCCCTGTGTCCCGGTCGTCATTTGCGTCCCGGTCTGTAATTTCTATTCGAACAATCCCTGTGTCCCGGTCGTCATTTATATATCCCGCCTGTGCCCCCGGCGTCCCCGTTGTAGTCGTATCCCTGTGTCCCGGTCGTCATTTATATTCCCTGTGTCCCGGTCGTGATTTGTGTCCGGGTGTCCCAGTTTGTAATTTCTCTTTGAGGTTCCCGGTCGTCATTTGTGTCCCGGTATGTAATTTCATCAGTTGACAAACATGACGTTAGTCGACAAACAACTTCATGACGCATACAGCTCAATCCTTATAATGACGTTAGTCGACAAACATGACGTCAGTCAACACACAAACATGACGTCACCCGACACACACACACACACAGACAACTTATTTATATATATATATACTAGCTGTTGGGGTGGCGCTTCGCGCCACCCCAACACCTAGTTGGTGGGGGCACTTCGCGCCCCCCCCCAAGCCCCCCCGCGCGCGTAAGTCGTTACGCGCCATTGTAGTTGTGTCCCTATGTCCCACCTGTGAATATAGATATATATATATATATATATATATATATATATATATATATAATATATATATATATATATATATATATATATATATATATATATATATATATATATATATATATATATATATGGTTTTAACTACGTAAAACTTGCGAATATACAACATTCTTTGCTGTCCCATTGTCTTTGCATATAAATAGATTGTCAGGTTTACCGACTCTTGAACATGCAACATATAATGGTCCATGGGAAAACAATCTGTATTCAGATCTATACCTCATGATTCTAATGATTGCCCTTGAGCTTTGTTGATGGTGATTGCTAATCGACCATTCCCTGTCCCGGTGTCCCGGTCGTCATTTATATCCCCCTGTTTCCCCCGGTGTCCCCGTTGTAGTTGTGTCCCTGTGTCCCGGTCGTCATTTATATTCCCTGTGTCCCGGTCGTCATTTGTATCCCGGTGTCCCGGTCTGTATATACATTCGTTTTTTAGTTTTGTTTTTCTCCTTTATTTTTTTCCTTTTTTTTCTTTTTTAGTTTATTTAGATTTTTAGATTTTTTAGTTTTTTTATTAGTTTTTAGTTTTTTTTTCTTTTTAGTTTTTTTTGTAGTTTTTACCTTCTTTTTAGTTTTGTTAGTTTTTTTTTTTTACTTATGTCCTGGTCGTCATTTATACTCCCTGTGTCCCGGTGCTTTGTTGATTGCTAATCGAACATTCCTTTTGTCCTGGTCGCTTTCTCTTTGAGTGTCGTCATTTATTTTTTCTTTTTTAGTTCTTTTAGTTTTTACCTTTTTTAGTTTTTTTTTAGTTTTTTAGATGAAAATTTTTTTTAGTTTTTTCCTTTTTTTCTTTTAGTTTTTTATTGGTTTTTACCTTTATTTTAGCTTATTTTTCAGTTTTTTCCTTTTTTTTAGTTTTTTTTATTTTTTTAGTTTTTTACCTTTTTTTAGTTTTTTTAGTTTTTTAGCTTTTTTACTTTTTTTTATTAGTTTTTAGTTTTTTTGTAGTTTTTGCCTTTTTTTAGTTTTTTTCAGTTTTTTTTTTAGTTTTTATTGGTTTTTACCTTTATTTTAGCTTATTTTTCAGTTTTTTCCTTTTTTTTAGTTTTTTTTTAGTTTTTAGTTTTTTTAGTTTTTTACCTTTTTTTAGTTTTTTTAGTTTTTTTAGTTTTTTAGCGTTTTTATTTTTTTTATTAGTTTTTATTTTTTTTTGTAGTTTTTGCCTTTTTTTAGTTTTTTTAGTTTTTTAGCTTTTTTATTAGTTTTTAGTTTTTTTTGTAGTTTTTTGCCTTTTTTTAGTTTTTTTAGTTTTTTAGCTTTTTCATTTTTTTTATTAGTTTTTAGTTTTTTTTGTAGTTTTTGCCTTTTTTTAGTTTTTTCAGTTTTGTTGTCACCTGATCCAGTTTTTTCAGGTGACGTCACCTGATCCACGATCCACAGATCCACAGACAACTTATTTTTATATATATAGATAA
>NC_088876.1:3345653-3387441 GCF_032884065.1 Artemia franciscana
TTAAGCTTTTAAAAAATCAAAAAAAATCCTTGTTATGAAAAAGTTAAAATAAACTGTAAAGAAAAAAGTCTGAGGGACGAGAAAAATCAAAAAGACGGAACCCAAATTAGAATTAAATCAACCACTAATTGAGACCACCGCCCTTTACTTTTAGCAATCGGAAAAACGTTTTATATTGAAGAAAAGATCAAAACACAGTCTAACTCCTGACTCCTATAAGAGTTAGTAACCTAAGACGAAGTCGCAAAATCTGAGTTTAAACAATTCAAAAATAATTAATAATTTGGAAAAAGCTTTATATAGAGACCATTTTCTGTAATTTATTTATCATTTAATTTGGATTTAGGACAAATAACAATCAATGACGTCATCAATTGATAATGAAGAGCTGATAATCTTATCACAATCAACAAAGCACCGGGACACAAATAACGACCGGGACACAGGGAATATAAATGACGACCAGGACACTCAAAGAGAAATTACAGACCGGGGCACCGGAACACAAATGACGACCGGGACTCAGGGAATATAAATGACGACCGCGACACTCAAAGAGAAATTACAGACTGGGATACCGGGACACAAATGACGAACGGGACACAGGGAAACAACAACAACGGGGACGCAGGGAGGCACAGGGGGATATATAAATGACGACGGGGACACAGGGTTCGATTAGCAATCACCATCAACAAAGCTCAAGGGCAATCATTAGAATAATGACTTATAGATCTGAATACAGATTGTTTTTCCCATGGACAATTATATGTTGCATGTTCAAGAGTCGGTAAACCTGACAATCTATTTATATGCACAGACAATGGGACAGCCAAGAATGTCGTATATTCGCAAGTTTTATGTAGTTAAAAATATATATATATATATATATATATATATATATCTTTATTCACAGGTGGGACACAGGGACACAACTACAATGGCGCGAAACGACTTACGCGCGCGGGGGGCTTAGGGGGGGCGCGAAGTGCCCCCACCAACTAGGTGTTGGGGTGGCGCGAAGCGCCACCCCAACAGCTTGTATATCTATATATATAAAAATAAGTTGTCTGTGTGTCGAGTGACGTCATGTTTGTGTGTCGATTGACGTCATATTTGTCGACTGACGAAATTACAGACCGGGACATCGGGACACAAATGACGACCGGGACACCGAGACATCTATATATATAAAAATAAGTTGTCTGTGTGTCGAGTGACGTCACGTTTGTGTGTCGACTGACGTCGTGTTTGTCGACTGACGAAATTACAGACCGGGACATCGGGACACAAATGACGACCGGGAGACCGGGACATAGGGAATATAAATGACGACCGGGACACTCAAAGAGAAAGCGACCGGGACACAAGGAATGTTCGATTAGCAATCACCATCAACAAAGCACCGGGACACAAATGACGACCAGGACACAGGGAATATAAATGACGACCAGGACATAAGTAAAAAAAAACTAGAAAAAGGTAAAAACTACAAAAAAACTAAAAAGAAAAAAAAGAAAAACTAATAAAAAAACTAAAAAAGCTAAAAAATTAAAAAAAAAATAAGAAAAAAATAAAAAAAGGAAAAAATCTGAAAAATAAAGGAGAAAAACAAAACTAAAAAAATAAAAAAAAAACTAAAAAGAAAAAAGGAAAAAAACTAAAAAAAAACTAAAAAAAGAAAAAGCCCAAAAAAACTAAAAAGAAAAAAGGGGAAAAACACAAAAATTTATTTCATCATATACCAATTCAAAAACGAATGTTTATACAGACCGGGACACCGGGACACAAATGACGACCGGAACACAGGAAATATAAATGACGACCGGGACACAGGGACACAACTACAACGGAGATGCCGGGGGGCACAGGGGGATATATAAATGACGACGGGGACACAGGGAATGTTCGATTAGCAATCACAATTAACAAAGCTCTAGGGAAATCATTAGAATCATGAGGTATAACTAAAAAAAACTAAAAAAAGGGTAAAAAACTAAAAAAAAGACCAATTCAAAAACGAATATATATACAGACCGGGACACTGGGACACAAATGACGACCGGGACACAAGGAATATAAATGACGACCGGGACACTCAAAGAGAAATTACAGACTGGGACACCGGGACACAATGACGACCGGGACACAGGGAATATAAATGATGATCCGGACACAGGGACACAACTACAACGGGGGGCACAGGGGGATATATAAATGACGACGGCGACACAGGGAATGGTCGATTAGCAATAACCATCAACAAAGCTCAAGGGCAATCATTAGAATCATGAGGTATAGATCTGAATACGGATTGTTTTCCCATGGACAATTATATGTTGCATGTTTAAGAGTCGGTAAACCTGACAAT
Organism: Artemia franciscana; assembly: GCF_032884065.1. Classification (NCBI taxonomy): domain Eukaryota; kingdom Metazoa; phylum Arthropoda; class Branchiopoda; order Anostraca; family Artemiidae; genus Artemia; species Artemia franciscana. The sequence goes on from NC_088876.1 coordinate 3,348,025, forward strand.
CTATTTATATGCGCAGACTATGGGACATCGAAGAATGTTGTATATTCGCAAGTTTTGAGTAGTTAAAAACATTATATATATATATATATATATATATATATATATATATATATATATATATATATATATATATATATATTATATATATATATATATATATATATATATATATATATTAAAAATTTTTCGAATTTTAATCCGTATTGGAGTGTTAATAATTCACTGCAGGTGATAGATTCTTTAACAATGGTTTCAGCTAAAAGAATTGAGTCTTTCGATTTTGCGACAATGTATACTAATTTATCACTTAATGTAGTGTTTGATAATTTAAAAACTGTTATCAAGAAATCTTTCCTCTTATCTAATAAAAGGTTCTTAAAAATAGACATTTATAATAAAAAAGCTATATGGACAAATTGCTTTAATACTACAGTGAACTTGAGATGTTACAGCTTGGTTATGATTTTTGAGCAAATTGTGGGAATTCCCATGGGGGGAATGCCAGCCCATTTATAGCTGACTTGTTTTTAAGTCAACTAGAATATAAATATATGATGGATAAGAATAATCCAATTAATTTAAAACATGCTTTGTCAAATAATAAAAGATATTTAGATGATATTTTGGTCTTAAATTGCAAGGATTTCATTGATATTTCTAAAAATATATATCCATCGGAGCTTATTCTTGAGCCTAGTCATGGCGCTGGTCATGAAGATCATTTCTTAGATTTAAATATTAATATTTGTGATAATAATAAATTAAGTTTTAAAATGTATAATAAAACGGATGATTTTGATTTTGAAGTGATTAGTTTCCCATTCCCTGAAAGTAATATACACTCAAATATCACATATTCAGCGTTTTTCTCACAGTTACTTCGTTATGCAAGGATTTGTAGCAATTATATTGATATTAAAAATAGATGTAAAATCTTAAGCCAAAAATTGATATCACGAGGTTTTTCTGCAAATAAATTAACTTGGCAATTTAAAAAATTTAGCTTTCATTATAACGAACTTTTAAATAAATATCAAAAGAATTATCTAGAAATACTTAAAGAAATTTTCAACTAATTTCGGAGGTTCGAGAAATGTTGTCGCAGCGCAATTTATTTTGAATTGTGTTTCTAATTGAGCGGATTTTCTTAAAAATTAGCCACATGGTAAAGATGAATTCTATAATTGTTTAGTTTATTCAGTTTTTTTGCAATGTGTTAATATTTGTGATTTGGTAAAACTTGTAATATTTAGTTTACCTATTGTTGCTAAAGGGAGGGATATATTAACAGGATAAGCTTGTTTTGGTTTTACTTGGTTGTTTTACATTTGCTGGTTTTTTTTTCTTTCATAGGCATGTATTTTGGGGGTGATACCTGACGCGGGGATGCCATGGATATTCTGTGGTAGCCACAACACTGTGCTTGGTAGAGAATTTAGAGTGGCGAAACCCTATATAGGCCAGTGTATTCTCCTGATGAGACCTTATGTTGGGTGTTGCCTCTGAATTATTTGTCGATATTGTTTTTTCTATTATTTGGTAAATGACGACTTGTACTTATTGACGACATGACTGCCTGTCCATGGATTATTCTTTATGGTTGATTGTGTGTGGCTATGCTGTTTGACCTATGTGATTGTATGGATGAGTAGGGTTAAAGCCTCATTCAAGTGCTTGTCTATATTAATCACTAATTTAGGGAAACAGTCTTCCTTTTCTCCTTCTGTCTCTCTCTTTTTTTGTGTGTTTGTGCTGTTGCATTGGTGATTTCTCTTTTCATGATATATATATACACACACATATATATCTATAGGCCTATATATAAAAATAAGTTGTCTGTGTGTGGATCTGTGGATCAGGTGACGTCACCTGAAAAAACTGGATCAGGTGACAAAACTGAAAACTGAAAAAACTAAAAAAAGGCAAAAACTACAAAAAAACTAAAAACTAATAAAAAAAATAAAAAAGCTAAAAAACTAAAAAAACTAAAAAAAGGCAAAAACTACAAAAAAAAACTAAAAACTAATAAAAAAGCTAAAAAACTAAAAAAACTAAAAAAAGGCAAAAACTACAAAAAAAACTAAAAACTAATAAAAAAAATAAAAAAGCTAAAAAACTAAAAAAACTAAAAAAAGGTAAAAAACTAAAAACTAAAAAAAACTAAAAAAAAGGAAAAAACTGAAAAATAAGCTAAAATAAAGGTAAAAACCAATAAAAAACTAAAAAAAAAACTGAAAAAACTAAAAAAAGGCAAAAACTACAAAAAAACTAAAAACTAATAAAAAAAGTAAAAAAGCTAAAAAACTAAAAAAACTAAAAAAACTAAAAAAAGGTAAAAAACTAAAAAAAATAAAAAATAAAAAAAAATAAAAAAAAGTAAAAAACTGAAAAATAAGCTAAAATAAAGGTAAAAACCAATAAAAAACTAAAAAGAAAAAAAGGAAAAAACTAAAAAAAATTTTCATCTAAAAAACTAAAAAAAACTAAAAAAGGTAAAAACTACAAAAAAACTAAAAAGAAAAAAACTAAAAAAAGGCAAAAACTACAAAAAAAACTAAAAACTAATAAAAAAGCTAAAAAACTAAAAAAACTAAAATAAGGCAAAAACTACAAAAAAAACTAAAAACTAATAAAAAAAATAAAAAAGCTAAAAAACTAAAAAAGGTAAAAAACTAAAAAAACTAAAAACTAAAAAAAACTAAAAAAAAGGAAAAAACTGAAAAATAAGCTAAAATAAAGGTAAAAACCAATAAAAAACTAAAAAAAAACTGAAAAAACTAAAAAAAGGCAAAAACTACAAAAAAAAACTAAAAACTAATAAAAAAAGTAAAAAAGCTAAAAAACTAAAAAAACTAAAAAAACAAAAAAAAGGTAAAAAACTAAAAAAAATAAAAAAAAAATAAAAAAAAGGAAAAAACTGAAAAATAAGCTAAAATAAAGGTAAAACCAATAAAAAACTAAAAAGAAAAAAGGAAAAAACTAAAAAAAAATTTCATCTAAAAAACTAAAAAAAACTAAAAAAGGTAAAAACTAAAAGAACTAAAAAAAAAAAAAAAAAAAATGACGACACTCAAAGAGAAAGCGACCAGGACAAAAGGAATGTTCGATTAGCAATCAACAAAGCACCGGGACACAGGGAGTATAAATGACGACCAGGACATAAGTAAAAAAAAAAACTAACAAAACTAAAAAGAAGGTAAAAACTACAAAAAAACTAAAAAGAAAAAAAAACTAAAAACTAATAAAAAAACTAAAAAATCTAAAAATCTAAATAAACTAAAAAAGAAAAAAAAAGGAAAAAAATAAAGGAGAAAAACAAAACTAAAAAATGAATGTATATACAGACAAAGACAATGGGACAGCAAAGAATGTTGTATATTCGCAAGTTTTACGTAGTTAAAACCATATATATATATATATATATATATATATATATATATATATATATTCACAGGTGGGACATAGGGACACAACTACAATGGCGCGTAACTATTATGGCGCGTAACGACTTACGCGCGCGGGGGGGCTTGGGGGGGGCGCGAAGCGCCCCCACCAACTAGGTGTTGGGGTGGCGCGAAGCGCCACCCCAACAGCTAGTATATATATATATATATATATATATATATATATATATATATATATATATATATATATATATATATATATATATATATATATATATATATATATATATATCTATATATATAAAAATAAGTTGTCTGTCTGTGTGTCTGTCTGTGGATCAGGTGACGTCATGTTTCTGTGTTGACTGACGTCATGAAATTAGTTGTCGTCATTTTTGCTTTGACGGTGACGTCATTCAAGATATTTAAGACATTTGTTCACGGAAAAATGTTTAATTGTAAAATGACTGAAGAACCTACAATGGCAACAGCCGAGGAAGCTGCTCAAAGAGTTTATGCCAAAAAACTTGCTGCTGATAGAGAAAGTAAGAAAAGAAAGCGTTCCGAGGAATCACAAGAACAGCAAGAAAACAGGCTTGCAGCTGATAGAGAAAGTAAGAAAAGAAAGCTTGCCGGGGAATCACAAGAACAGCAAGAAAACAGGCTTGCGGCTAAAGAACGCAAAACCACGCAGTTAGATGAAAATCCACCTGGACAGCGAGAGTCAAAACATATCAAAACTGAAAATGATAGCGATGATGATTGGCTTGGGGATTTTGACTTGGATAAGGTCATCAATGTCTACCAGATTTAAGTTAAAAAAACAAAGGTTCGTCGATATGTACTTCATAGTGACGCTGAAAAATAAAGAAGAAAAAGAAAACTGAAAAAGGAAAAAAGGTAAAAAACTAAAAAAAAAACTAAAAAGAAAAAACACTCAAAGAGAAATTACAGACCGGGACACAAATGACGACCGAGACAGAGGGAATATAAGTGACGACCGGGAACCTCAAAGAGAAATTACAGACTGGGACACCCGGACACAAATCACGACCGGGACACAGGGAATATAAATGACGACCGGGACACAGGGATTGTTCGAATAGAAATTACAGATGAGCATGTTTTACGTAGTTAAAAACATATATTTATATCTATCTCTATTCACAGGTGGGACACAGGGACACAACTACAATGGCGCGTAACTAATATGGCGCGTAACGACTTACGCCCGCGGGGGGGGCTTGGGGGGGCGCGAAGCGCCCCACCAACTAGGTGTTGGGGTGGCGCGAAGCGCCACCCCAACAGCTAGTATATATATATATATATATATATTATATATATATATTATATATATATATATATATATATATATATATATATATATATATATATATATATATATATATATATATATATATATATATATATATATATATATATATATATATATATATATATATATATATATATATTCACAGATGGGACACAGGGACACAACTACAATGGCGCGTAACTAATATGGTGCGTAACGACTTACTCGCGCGGGGGGGGGGCTTGGGGGTGTTGCGAAGCGCCCCCATCAACTAGGTGTAGGGGTGGCGCAAAGCGCCACCCCAACAGCTAGTATATATATATATAAACAAGTTTTCTGTGTCTTTCGAGTGAAGTCATGTTTGTGTGCCGACTGACGTCATGTTTGTCGACTGACGAAATTACAGACCTGGACATCGGGACACAAATGACGACCGGGACACCGGGACACAGGGAATATAAATGACGACCGGGACACTCAAAGAGAAAATGACCGGGACACAAGGAATGTTCGATTAGCAATCACCATCAACAAAGCACTGGGACACAGATGACGAGCGCGACACAGGGAATATAAATGACGACCAGGACACTCAAAGAGAAATTACAGACCTGGGCACCGGAACACAAATGACGACCGGGACAAAAATGACGACCGGGACACAGGGAATTTAAATGATGACCGCGACACTCAAAGAGAAATTACAGACTGGGACACCGGGACACACATGACGACCAGGACACAGGGAAACAACAACAACGGGGACGCCGGGGGGCACAGAAGGATATATACTTTATCCATATATATTAAAATAAGTTGTATGTCTGTTATGTCTGTTGTACTATGTCTGTTACGCCAGATTATATCTCCTGTATATATAAAAATAAGTTGTATGAATTTTTGTGTTGAGGGTTTAAATGTAAAAACTGGGTATTGCATAAATATTTCGAAATATTTTAACATTAGATTAATGTAATTTGAAAACCTTAAAAATAATACTTAAAATATTGAGGTTTATTATAAATTGTTGAGCTTTAGCAAGCTTGGCACTTGGAGATTTCTCCAACTGTCAATGTTAGAATGAACACTGACAAACTGAAAAACATTGAAAAAGATAGAATGTTACCAAATCCTACAATGGCAGAAGAAACAGCCGAGGAAGCTGCTCAAAGAGTTAATGCCAAAAGGCTTGCGGCTAAAGAACGCAAAACCGTGCAGTTAGATGAATATCAACCTGGACAGCGAGAGTCAAAACGTATCAAAACTTAAAATGATAGCGATGATGATTGGGTTTGAGATTTGACTTGGATAAGGTCATCAATGCCTAACAGATTTTAGTTAAAAAAACAAAGGTTCGGCGATATGCATTTTATTGTGATGCTGAAAAATAAAGAAGAAAAAGAAAACAGAAAAAAGAGAAAACGTAAAAAACTAAAAAATAAACTAATAAGAAAAAAAAAACTAAAAAAACTAAAATATAAAAGAAATTAAAAAAAGAAAAATCTAAAAAGAGAAAACGTAAAAAATAAAAAAAAATAAAAAAGGTAAAAAACTAAAAAGAAAGAAAAACTAAAAAAGCTAAAAAACTAAAAAAAGAAAAAACTAAAAAAAAACTGGGAATTGCACAAATATTTCAATATATTTTTAACAATAGATTAAAGTAATTCGAAAACCTTAGCATGTTTGGCACGTAAAGATTTTTCAAAGTGTCAATGTTAGAATGAACATTGACAAATTGAAGAAAACAAATTAATAAAAAGAAGAAACTAAAAAAAGAAAACCTAAAAAAGAAAATAACTAAGAAAAGGGACACAACTACAATGGCGCGTAACTAATATGGCGCGTAACGACTTACGCGCGCGGGGGGGCTTGAGGGGGCACGAAGTGCCCCCGTCAACTAGGTGTTGGGTTGGCGCGAAGCGCCACCCCAACAGCTAGTATATTTAAATATTAACAGGTGGGACACAGGTACAAAACTACAATGGCACGTAACGACTTACGCGTGCGGGAAGCTTGCGGGGCGTAAAGCACCCCACACCATCTAGGTGTTGGGGTGGCACAAACCACCATCCCAACAGCTAGTGTTGTATATTCGCAAGTTTTACGCAGTTAAAAACATATATATATATACATCTATCTATATTCACAGGTGACACACAGGGACACAACTACAATGGCACGTAACTAATATCTCGCGTAACGACTTACGACTTTGAAACAAATCTGTAGGAATTTCAAAAAACAGCCTGAAATTCTTCGAAAAAGGTGTCAGATCAACTTTAAAATTACACCATTAGAACTCTCATTAAGCGCAATAGCGATTGTACGCTTCATGCTTGCTAAATGTCATTACAATACTGAATTTTGAAAAATTGAACTGTGTTTAATTTCACAGTAATTCTTATCTCTTAGAAACAAAATTGTAATACAGAAAATATATTGCCAATAAAAATTCATCAAAACCGGTATTTGAAAGAAATTAGCTCCACTTAGCTTTTTTTTTACAAGGAATTAGAAGAAAGAGGCATTAGAATGGCCTCTTCTTGTAAAAGTATTTAATTTTATTCAGTAAAGATGAAAAATATCACTATATGCTTAATATCTTCTGTGGCCTCCGTTACAGCCATTTATTGATTGTACTGTTTGCTTTCTTAATCGCCTTATTTGTAATTTTATTGTATTGAGTTATTCGCAAAGTTGTTTTTAATTTTATTCGCAATGTTGTTTTTAATATTATGCATTCCTTGTCCCTTGCGACGCGTTGGATTGAACCGGTGAACTTTCACTTAGAAGGTAGCTCCTTGTCCAGTACGCCATCGCAAGGTGTTTGGTATTTTTGTTGTTGTATAACAAGGATAACTAAAAAATGAAATCTATCTATATAAAATTAATTTGTATGTGTGTTATGTCCGTTACACTATGTATGTTACGCCAGACATATGACGTCTGAAAAATAAGAAGAAAAAGAAAACAAACTAAAATGTAAAAACTGGGAATTGCATAAATATTTCGAAATATTTTGAGAATAGATTAAAGTAATTCGAAAACCTTAAAACAGATACTTAAAATTTGAGGTTTATTATAACTTGTTGAGCTTTAGCAAGCTTAGAACGTAAAGAGGAATTTTTAGTATAGATCTTAGGCCTTCACTTTACGTAAAACTTAGTCAACATCGTTAATCTCGCTCGCCCTCACCTTGTCACTCTCTCTTGGGTTTTTTCTATCTCCTCAAACTTGCTTACATCTCCAAGTGCCACTTTTTTCCCATGTGTGGCACTTTTCTATTAAGCCTTTTCGCACCAGAAATGGCAAACGTCATGCCACGTATGACTAAATACGAAGATAAAGTATTCAATTGAAGTATGAAGGCAGAACCAGGTCAAGAAAGAGAGAGAAGCAAATATACTAAAATACAATTTATTTACTGCTGTACATTCTCCCTCCCCCTTCTCCCTTCCCTCTTATCCCTCCCCTCGAAAAAACCCAGCTCAGTGGAGTCCTACACTCACCGCTGTATACAACAATTAAAAAACGCCTACGTTATCCTCTGTTTTCAATCCTATTTAAATTTTCTAAAAGGGAGGGATTTGACCCCCTCTTGGTGGCCCTCCTTGTGCCTATAGCAAGGGTGGATCTAGAGCAAAATTTTGAGGGTCCCAATGTGACCTGGGTGCCAATAAATAAATTTTAGGGGGGACAATGTGACTAGGGCACCAATAATTGTCCAAATTTACAAATTTATTTAAAAAGAGGGAAAAACAGAAAAAGTAAGGAATGACAGTGACAGAAAAATCTTGGGGGGTCCGGGGTTTTTCCTAGCCCCATAGATCCGCCAGTGGCCAACAGCCCTGGCTCTAAGTAGTATCATAAGTTGTAACTTAATAGTTGAACAACAAATATTGGTTAATTTTTCGATTGAAATTTGGTTGTAAAGTAGTTGACTGATCATGAGCTTGTTACCCATAGAAAGATGAAATTAAAAACAAATAACCTTATTAACTAGATTTTTTAAATCATATAAGAATATTTTCTCACAGTTGTATTTCAATACCTAGAGTACTTGACAGTCAGCTTTATTAAAGATGTGACACCATCTAAACCCTCTCCTTTATGAGGTTATTTCGTCAAAACTATGAGTTAGTCCCTTTGCACAAAGGCTCAAAACCTTGTTAGTCCCAAAACAAAGGCTCAAAACCTTGTTAGTCCCAAAACAAAGGCTCAAAACCTTTTGGATTATTTGGTAAAGGACTTGTTGCACTTAATGTATAAGGTTTCACAATTTATTGAAAAATAAACGCCTGGCTGTCACGTTCAGTATTGTAAAAAAGAGAACGCAGTTGCCCGCAGTTTAAGTTGCAGAGAGTAAATAAAGAAAAAAGAGAAGCAAATAAATAAGAGTAAACAAGGAGAATTAATAAAGAAGAAGGAGAAGCAAATAAATAAGAGTAAAAAGGGAGAGTAAATAGGAGTGAAGGAGAGTAAGTAAAGAAAAAGGAGAAGCAAATAAATAAGCGTAAATAAGGACAATAAGTAAGAGTAAAGGAGAGTAAATAAACAAAAAGGAGAAGCAAATAAATAAGTAAATTATTTTTTAATAAGGAGTTACTAATTATTTAGTAAGGAGAGTAAATTAGGAGAATAAGTAAGAGTAAAGGAGAGTAAATAAACAAAAAGGGGGAGCAATTAAATAAGAGTAAATAGGTGTAAAGGAGAGTAAATCAAGAAAAAGGAGAAGCAAATAAATAAGAGTAAATAGGAGTAAAGGAGATTAAATAGAGAAAAGGGAGAATCAAATAAATATGCGTAAATAAGAAGAGTAATAGGAGTAAAGGAGAGTAAATAAAAAGGAGAAGCAAATAAATGAGAGTAAATAAGGAGAGTAAGTAGGAGTAAAGCAGAATAAATAAAGAAGAAGGAAAAGCAAATAAATAAGAGTAAATAGGAGTAAAGGAGAGTAAATAAAGAAAAAGGAGCAAATAAATAAGAGCAAATATAGAGAGTAAGTAAGAGTAAAGGAGAGTAAATAAACAAAAAGGAGAAAGTAAAACAGTTCAAAATAGGGATGATACCTTTTTATTAACAGTGAAATATAAAATTATTTAACTGGATATTTCGAACAAATATACAGTGTTCATCATCAGCAGTAAAACTAAAGGACATGAATAAAAATAAACAGAATTTATACCTAATAAACTAATTACATATAGTTTATTGCTCTTATTTTTTCAATGCAACAGCCGAGGCAAATCTCCTTGACCTTTTCGGTTCCGGTTCATTAGCTTTAACTGACGTATTACGTGGACAGAGGTCATAGCTCTTAGGTGAAGTGATATTTACTTTATTTGACCTCAGTAAATTATCATAAATTGAGTTTAATCCAAATTCACCTGTATCTCTGTTTATGGAATTATTCTTGAATAGAATTTTTTTAATTTTGATTGTTTCTCTGAAAGTTTACTTTCAACCTTGGTCCCTAGAAATCAAAAAAACATTTTCAAACAAAATAAAATGATTTGAAAAATTAAAGATATGCTCCGCGAGGGCCGACGTGAAATCTTCAGGTTTGGTATTTTGCTTTAAAGACGATGAAATGGAATTATGATGTTTTAGCAATCTCGTTCTTAAATTCTGGTTAGTACGTCCTACATAAGAGCTTCCACAAGTACATGGAATTTTATAAACCCCACTTTGTTGCTCTACGGAAGTCCGATCCTTTCCAGAATTTAAAAAACTTGCCAAAGTATTACTACCTCTCAAAGCTACCTTTAAACCATTATTTTGTAAAATTCTTTTAAGTTTTTCACTCAAACCTGGAACATATGGTAGAGAACAAAAGATATCTTTCTTTTCTGTTGTTTCTAGAATATCGTCAGAACATTCTAGAAATTTTTTCCTTCTTTTCGAAAAAGTCTGGTCAACTAACCAACCCGGATAATGGTTACTTATTAAAATGTCTTTTAGCAATAATAATTCCTCCTCAATGAATTTTGGAGAACAAATTCTAAAAATGCGGTCAGTTTTACTTTCGTCATGGAAAGGCAGTGTGGTCTTCGAAGTTATCTACAAAAAGGAGAAGAAAATAAATTAGAGTAAATAGGACTAAAGGAGATTAAATAAAGAAAAAAGAGAAGCAAATAAATAAGAGTAAACAATGAGAGTAAATAGGAGTAAAGGAGAGTAAATAAAGAAAAAGGAGAAGCAAATAAATAAGAGTAAATAAGGAGAGTAAATAGGAGTAAAGGAGATTCAATAGAGAAAAGGGAGAATCAAATGAATAAGCATAAGTAAGGAGAGTAATATGAGTAAAGGAGAGTAAATAAATAAAAAGGAGAAGCAAATAAATTAGAGTAAAAGAGTAAATAGGAGTAAAGGAGAATAAATAAAGAAAAAGGAGAAGCATCTTCCTTGTAATTCTTTAGTAAAAATTTTGCTTTAATTTTTTTTGGTTTAAAACTGTTACGCATTTACTTAGAACCAAACAAGTCCATATTCTGCGAGAGAAAGAGAGATTAAGTTATTTTCAATTATGTAATTTTTAGTTTTTTTCAGTAATTGTTTATAATACATATTTAAATAATATTTTTCTATTATAAATTGGCTTGGCACCTCTACTACTACTACTTCCACTAACTACCCATTTCAGCACGAAGCTGATGGTACCAAACACAGCTACGTACACTCTCCTTCCATCCCAATTAATTCAAAACCTCACTCTTTGCTCCCCACGATGATCGGACTTCCTTTCAATCCTTCCTTACGATATGTTCCTGCCCATTCGGGAGCTACCTGCTTTCGTTTTGGTAGTCAAAAAGAACAATTTTTTGCAATATATCATCTGCAAAATGTGGCCTATCTGTCTCAGCTCTTCTTTTCTTGCAGCCTGGAAAGTGACCTCCATAAACTATAACTACATAGAAAAAAACATTTTCCTCGGTATTCTATTCTTGTCATAATTTTTTGTTTTAACATTATTGATCACTTTTTAGTAACATTATTTACTTAATTAATTCTCTAATAATCTCTTTAATTAATTATATATTAATTGGCCCTAAAAAGTAACTGGATAAAAAATACCTAGAAAATAACATACTTCTCCCAATTCTCGTCATATTTCTTAATATACTTTAATTAATTGAGTGATTAATTATTAATTGATTTAAATTTTAATAATATCACTAATTAATCATATTAATAATTAAGAAAAATATTGTGGCTTTTTAGACGTGGGGATTTCAGTTCACTTATAGAATTATGTCCACTATAAACCCTGCTATAATATCGGATTACTTTATTTATTATTGTAATCAATTGTGCCTTTAATAATTTACTCGTTAATATATTTTTTATTTTATACATATGGCATTTTTAGTTCTTTGGTTTTTATCTCACCCTTAATTATTTACTTTTTTTTATTGAATTGTTTGATTGCTTGAGTGATCTGACATTTCCTGTGGTATTGGTTTATCTACATTATATACTTATATTATGTACTATATTAAATACTTGATTATTGAAATTATTTTCTTTCATAGTAGTGTTTGAGTGATCAATGGCTGAGATTTAATATTATCTATTGTGTTTTATTTAATTCTTTATCAAAACTATAAGGATTGTTGTCATTTGTAAAGTAATTAAATTTTTAAGAATAAATTAAAATATTGTCTTATTTTATTTTATGTTTGAGGTAGATAAGAGTATCGTTGCCAGATTAGGTTAATTTTAGTAAATTTAGTATAATAATTAACTGCATTCTCAGTATATCTAAGTGCCAGCCTGGTGATGAATGTCTTTACTAAACTTTGGGGAAACTCTCCTATTTGCAACAGACATATGTCATTAAGATTAATTGAAATTATAGTTATTGTTCTAAAAACAGCTTCAAATGGTGATTCTTTCTCACTTGATAGGGTTTTTTTTTTATTTTCTTTTTTTATTTTGGTTACTATAGGTAGGGTTTTTCCGCCTATTCAAGAGGATTTTGGTTTTGTCTGTCTGCTGTATGCAAGTTTTTAGAACCACACTGGACTTGCGTGACGTAAAGAAAAGAAAAATCAAACCAGATATAATATTATATTGTAAAAATATAGAAATTATGTAAAAAATCCTTTGGAAGTACTCAAGAACAAAACAAAACAGAAGAACAGAGCAAACAGAAAAGCAGAAAAAAAGAAAACATAAGAAAAAAGACAGCTTGTGGCAACAAAATCGAAAAGATGACTCAGAAAGTTTGCAGCCATAGCGGAGGTCTTTGCCGAAATACCTTCTTTGCTTTCGTCATTCAACGGCTGAAAATTATCTGTTTATTCTTTATCAATTCTTGTCAACTGATTGTTTCGCCTATAAAGAATATTATCTCGAGGCAAGAACTGATCACCGACCACAACGATTGCCACTTTGTTGATAGTTGCGTATCAGGAGGCATCAATTCGTTTGCTGTTTTTAAGCAGAAGCACTAAATTATTATTTTTGTGGAAAAGATGATATATATAAATATATATATATATTTTCTTTTTAGTTTTTTTGTTGTTTTTACCTTTTTGAGTTTTTTCTTCTTTTGTATTAATGCTAAAGCCAAGGTTCAAACCTGGAGCCTCTGGGACCTAGAACCTGAAACATAACGCTTTACCAACTCAGCTACTTCGGCGTGAATACATTCGTTTTGAGCAGCTTCCTCGGGTGTTGCCATTGTAGGTTCTTTAGTCATTTTACAATTAGAAATTTCTCTTTCAACGGTCTTCTTACAATTAAAAATTTGTCTTTGACAAACCCAATGATCATCGCTATCATTTTCAGTTTTGATATGTTTTGACTCTCGCTGTCCAGGTGGATCTTCATCTAATTGCGCGGTTTTGCGTTCTTTAGCCTCAAGCCTGTTTCCTTGCTGTTCTTTTGATTCCTCGGCACGCTTTCTTTTCTGACTTTCTCTATCAGCAGCAAGTTTTTTGGCATAGACTCTTTGAGCATCTTCATCGGCTTTTGCCATTGTAAGTTCATCAGTCATTTTAAACTTAAACATTAATAGATTTCTACGTGAACATATATGTCTTAAATATCTTTAATGACGTCACCGTCATAGAAAAAATGACGACAACTAACTTCATGATGCCAGTCGACACAGAAACATGACGTCACCTGATCCACAGACAGACAACTTATTTTTATATATATAGATAGATATAATTCTAAATTTGTCAGGTAATTTTCTATTTTGAAATAAAAACTAAAAATTATTGCTCAGACAACATAAATATTTTAGATTTTTACATAATAGCTTTAGTGGTTCTGGACTGAAAACTAAATATGCTAATCAAATTGGGAATTGCAATCTTTTAGGTTGAAAAGGCAGATCCATTGGAATCATGAGAATGCGTGGAATAAGAAAAGCCTCACCCTCAAAAGGCCCTGTCAAGATTGTTGCCTCTATTACGTTATAACAGACATAACACGTCATTTGTGTCCCGGTGTCCCGGTCTGTAGTTTCGTTAGTCGACAAACATGACGTCAGACGACAAACAACTTCATGTCGACATACAGCTCAATCCTTATAATGACGTCAGTCGACAAACATGACGTCAGTCGACACAAAAACATGACGTCAGTCGACACAAAAACATGACGTCAGTCGACAGACAGACAAACAACTTATTTTTATATATATAGATATATATATATATATATATATATATTTATATATATATATATATATATATATATATATATATATATATATATATATATATATATATATATATATATATATATATATATATATATATATATATATACTACGTAAAACTTGTTTTACGTTTTTAACGTAATTAACGTTTTAACGTTTTTAACTACGTTTTTAACTACGTAAAACTTGCGAATATACAACATTCTTTGCTGTCCCATTGTTGTGCATATAAATAGATTGTAAGGTTTACCGACTCTTGAACATGCAATCCTATAATAGTCCATGGGAAAACAATCCGTATTCTGATCTATACATCATGATTCTAATGATTGCCCTTGAGCTTTGCTGATGGTGATTGCTAATCGACCATTCCAAAGCTCAAGGGCAATCAATAGAATCATGAGGTATAGATCTGAATACGGATTGTTTTCCCATGGACCATTATGCGTTGCATGTTCAAGAGTCGGTAAACCTGACAATCTATTTATATGCGCAGACGATGGGACAGCAAAGAATGTTGTATATTCGCAAGTTTTACGTAGTTAAAAACATATATATATATATATATATATATATATATATATATATATATATATATATATATATATATATATATATATATATATATATATATATAGCTTTGTTGATGGTAATTGCTAATCGACCATTTCCTTTGTTGCCGTCGTCATTTATATATCCCCCTGTGCCCCCCGGCGTCCCCGTTGTAGTTGTGTCCCTGTGTCCGGGTCGTCATTTATATTCCCTGTGTCCCCGTCGTCATTTGTGTCCCGGTGTCCCAGTCTGTGATTTCTATTTGAGTGTCCCGGGCGTCATTTATATTCGTCAGGATATTGTAGGGCATCGTAGCATCGATGAGTTTAAGCAATTCTTGTCAATTGATTGTTTCGCCTATAAAGAATATTATCTCGAGGTAAGAAGTGATCACCGACCACAACGATTGCCACTTTGTTGATAGTTGCGTATCAGGAGGCATCAATTCGATTGCTGTTTTTAAGCAGAAGCACTAAATTATTATATTTGTGGAATTGATGATATATATAAATATATATATATTTTCTTTTTAGTTTTTTTGTAGTTTTTACCTTTTTTAGTTTTTTTCTTCTTTTGTATTAATGCTAAAGCCAAGGTGCAAACCTGGAGCCTCTCGGACTTAGAACCTGAAACATAACACTTTACCAACTCAGCTACTTCGGCGTGAATACATTCGTTTTGAGCAGCTTCCTCGGGTGTTGCCATTGTAGATTCTTCAGTCATTTTACAATCAGAAATTTCTCTTTCAACGGTCTTCTTACAATTAAAAATTTGTCTTTGAACGATATTCTTAAATACCTGTGTCCTGGTCGTCATTTATATTGCCTGTGTCCCGGTCGTCATTTGTGTCCCAGTATCCCAGTCTGTAATTTCTCCTTGAGTGTCCCGGTCGTTATTTATATTCCCTCTGTCCCGGTCGTCATTTGCGTCCCGGTCTGTAATTTCTCTTTGAGTGTTTTTTCTTTTTAGTATTTTTTAGTTTTTTACATTTTTTCTTTTCTCAGTTTTCTTTTTCTTCTTTATTTTTCAGCTTCACAATGAAATACGTATCGCCGAACCTTTGTTTTTTTAACTAAAATCTGGTAGGCATTGATGACCTTATCCAAGTCAAGATCCCAAACCCAATCATCATCGCTAATAATATATATCAATATATTAATTAATATATTAATATACTATAATAATATAATAATATATATAAATATATATATATATATATATATATATATATATATATATATATATATATATATGTATATATATAAATATATATATATATATATATATATATATATATATATATATATATATATATATATATGTGTGTGTGTTTTTAACTACGTAAAACTTGCGAATATACAACATTCTTTGCTGTCCAATCGTCTGTGCATATAAATAGATTGTCAGGTTTACCGACTCTTGAACATGCAACGCATAATGGTCCATGGGAAAACAATCCGTATTCAGATCTATACCTCATGATTCTATTGATTGCCCTTGAGCTTTGTTGATGGTGATTGCTAATCGAACATTTCCTTGTTGCCGTCGTCATTTATATATCCCCCTGTGCCCCCCGGCGTCCCCGTTGTAGTTGTGTCCCTGTTTCCGGGTCGTCATTTATATTCCCTGTGTCCCCGTTGTCATTTGTGTCCCGGTGTCCCAGTCTGTGATTTCTATTTGAGTGTCCCAGACGTCATTTATATTCGTAAGGATATTGTAGGGCATCGTAGCATCGATGAGTTTAAGCAATTCTTGAAAACTGATTGTTTCGCCTATAAAGAATATCATCTCGAGGTAAGAACTGATCACCAACCACAACGATTGCAACTTTGTTGATAGTTGCGTATCAGGAGGCATCAATTCGATTGCTGTTTTTAAGCAGAAGCACTAAATTATTTTTTTTGTGGAAAAGATGATATATATAAATATATATATATATATATATATATATATATATACTAGCTGTTGGGGTGGCGCTTCGCGCCACCCCAACACCTAGTTGGTGGGGGCGCTTCGCGCCCCCCCCAAGCCCCCCCGCGCGCGTAAGTCGTTACGCGCCATAATAGTTACGCGCCATTGTAGTTGTGTCCCTATGTCCCACCTGTGAATATAGATATATATATATATATATGGTTTTAACTACGTAAAACTTGCGAATATACAACATTCTTTGCTGTCCCATTGTCTTTGCATATAAATAGATTGTCAGGTTATCCCCCTGTTTCCCCCGGTGTCCCCGTTGTAGTTGTGTCCCTGTGTCCCGGTCGTCATTTATATTCCCTGTGTCCCGGGTCCCGGTCATCATTTGTATCCCGGTGTCCCGGTCTGTATATACATTCGTTTTTTAGTTTTGTTTTTCTCCTTTATTTTTTTCCTTTTTTTTTCTTTTTTAGCTGATTTAGATTTTTAGATTTTTTAGTTTTTTTTATTAGTTTTTAGTTTTTATTTCTTTTTAGTTTTTTTGTCCCGGTCGTCATTTATATCCCCCTGTTTCCCCCGGTGTCCCCGTTGTAGTTGTGTCCCTGTGTCCCGGTCGTTATTTATATTCCCTGTGTCCCGGTCGTCATTTGTATCCCGGTGTACCGGTCTGTATATACATTCGTTTTTTAGTTTTGTTTTTCTCCTTTATTTTTTTCCTTTTTTTTTCTTTTTTAGTTTATTTAGATTTTTAGATTTTTTAGTTTTTTTATTAGTTTTTAGTTTTTTTTTCTTTTTAGTTTTTTTGTAGTTTTTACCTTCTTTTTAGTTTTGTTAATTTTTTTTTTTACTTGTGTCCTGGTCGTCATTTATACTCCCTGTGTCCCGGTGCTTTGTTGATTGCTAATCGAACATTCCTTTTGTCCTGGTCGCTTTCTCTTTGAGTGTCGTCATTTATTTTTTTCTTTTTTAGTTCTTTTAGTTTTTACCTTTTTTAGTTTTTTTTTAGTTTTTAGTTTTTTTAGTTTTTTACCTTTTTTTAGTTTTTTTAGTTTTTTAGCTTTTTTATTTTTTTTATTAGTTTTTAGTTTTTTTGTAGTTTTTGCCTTTTTTTTTAGTTTTTTGTCCTGGTCGCTTTCTCTTTGAGTGTCGTCATTTATTAGTTTTTTCCTTTTTTTTTTTAGTTTTTTATTGGTTTTTACCTTTATTTTAGCTTATTTTTCAGTTTTTTCCTTTTTTTTAGTTTTTTTTTTATTTTTTATTTTTTTTAGTTTTTTACCTTTTTTTAGTTTTTTTAGTTTTTTTAGTTTTTTAGCTTTTTTACTTTTTTTATTAGTTTTTAGTTTTTTTTTGTAGTTTTTGCCTTTTTTTAGTTTTTTCAGTTTTTTTTTTTAGTTTTTTATTGGTTTTTACCTTTATAGTTTTTTTAGTTTTTTAGCTTTTTTATTTTTTTTATTAGTTTTTAGTTTTTTTTGTAGTTTTTGCCTTTTTTTAGTTTTTTCAGTTTTGACGTCACCTAATCCAGTTTTTTCAGGTGACGTCACCTGACACATCCATCCACACATCCATCCACACATCCACAGACAGACAACTTATTTTTATATATATAGATATATATTCTTTTTAGTTTTTTTGTAGTTTTTACCTTTTTGAGTTTTTTTCTTCTTTTGTATTAATGCTAAAGCCAAGGTTCAAACCTGGAGCCTCTGGGACCTAGAACCTGAAACATAACGCTTTACCAACTCAGCTACTTCGGCGTGAATACATTCGTTTTGAGCTGCTTCCTCGGGTGTTGCCATTGTCGGTTCTTCAGTCATTTTACAATTAGAAATTTCTCTTTCAACGGTCTTCTTACAATTAAAAATTTGTCTTTGAAGGATATTCTTAAATACCTGTGTCCTGGTCGTCATTTATATTGCCTGTGTCCCGGTCGTCATTTGTGTCCCGGTATCCCAGTCTGTAATTTCTCCTTGAGTGTCCCGGTCGTTATTTACATTCCCTCTGTCCCGGTCGTTATTTGTGTCCCGGTCTGTAATTTCTCTTTGAGTGTTTTTTCTTTTTAGTATTTTTTAGTTTTTTACATTTTTTCTTTTTTCAGTTTTCTTTTTCTTCTTTATTTTTCAGCTTCACTATGAAATACATATCGCCGAACCTTTGTTTTTTTAATTAAAATCTGGTAGGCATTGATGACCTTATCCAAGTAAAGATCCCAAACCCAATCATCATCGCTATCATTTTCAGTTTTGATATGTTTTGACTCTCGCTGTCCAGGTGGATCTTCATCTAACTGCGCGGTTTTGCGTTCTTTAGCCTCAAGCCTGTTTCCTTGCTGTTCTTTTGATTCCTCGGCACGCTTTCTTTTCTGACTTTCTCTATCAGCAGCAAGTTTTTTGGCATAGACTCTTTGAGCATCTTCATCGGCTTTTGCCATTGTAAGTTCATCAGTCGTTTTAAACTTAAACATTAATAGATTTCTACGTGAATATATATGTCTTAAATATCTTTAATGACGTCACTGTCATAGCAAAAATGACGACAACTAACTTCATGACGCCAGTCGACACAGAAACATGACGTCACCTGATCCAACGACAGACAACTTATTTTTATATATATAGATAGATATAATTCTAAAATTGTCAGGTAATTTTCTATTTTGAAATAAAAACTAAAAATTATTGCTCAGACAACATAAATATTTTTGATATTTACATAATAGCTTTAGTGGTTCTGGACTGAAAACTGAATATGCTAATCAAATTGGGAATCGCAATCTTTTAGGTTGAAAAGGCAGATCCATTGGAATCATGAGAATGCATGGAATAAGAAAAGCCTCACCCTCAAAAGGCCCTGTCAAGATTGTTGCCTCTATTACGTTATAACAGACATAACACGTCATTTGTGTCCCGGTGTCACGGTCTGTAGTTTCGTTAGTCGACAAACATGACGTCAGACGACAAACAACTTCATGACGACATACAGCTCAATCCTTATAATGACGTCAGTCGACAAACATGACGTCAGTCGACACACAAACATGACGTCATTCGACAGACAGACTAACAACTTATTTTTATATATATCGAGATATATAGAAGATATAATCTGGCGTAACAGACATATCACACAAACATCTTATTTTTAGATAGATAGATAGATAGATAGATAGAAGATATTTTGATAATCAGAATTATAAACAATGTACATAAGAATAAACATTCTTAATGCAAATTTATAAAATTTTCTCAAGAACTCTTTTGTGAGAGTGAAGGCTGGAGAACAGAAACAAAATACTAAACCGCAGCCGGAGAAACTGTCTTATCCCGTCTATAGTGAAAAATTAATTGTAGAATTTTCAAACAATGAAGTTCCTTGCGACACTTGGAATTGAACCTACAAACCTTCACTTTAAAGATGAGTCCTTATCCAGTAGGCCATCGCAAGGTGTTTAGTATTTTTGTTGTTGTATAACAAGGATAACTCAAAAATGAAATAGAAAATAAGATGCCAAAGTCTGCGCTCCTAAAGCATTGAAAAGTTACAAAAAGTAAATATAAGTTTTACACACATACAAACTTACATCATGACTTTGAATGAGCTTTGTCATTGAACTCTCTCCAAAAAAAATAGTGAGTATCCTGGAAGCTCATTTTTTTCTGTGTGCCCAAAAATTAAGTATTTCGTTTTCGTATAAATGTGCTAGTTTTAATTTTAATACTTTAATATTTCTACTGATAACGATAACTGTATATGTGATGGAAATATTTAGACTTTTCTACCTGTTGTCACTATTTAAACAAATGAATTTATCCCCATTTGAATGTTTATTTGTTGGAGTCTATTCTAGGTTTGAGGATATCCGGGGTAAAATTGTTTACAGCGCCCTTCCTGACTCAAATATAAGCAGAAAAAGCCGGATGAAAGTGGGTAGCCCCAGCCACGCTCACTACAGTTGTGGTACCCTAGGCAGTTGACCCGATTGCCCCATTGCCAAGAACGGCTCTGCCTATGTGATTTTTGGTATGCTATTTTCTGTTATGTTATAAATGACGACAGGGACACAGGGAATTTTCGATTAGCAATCACCATCAACAAAGCTCAAGGGCAGTCGTTAGAAAAATGCTGTATAGATCTGAATACGGATTGTTTTCCCATGGACAATTATTATCTTGCATGTTCAAGAGTTTGTCTGTGGGTCTGTGTGTTGAGTGACGTCATGTTTGTGTGTCGACTGACATCATGTTTGTCGACTGACGAAATTACAGACCGGGACATCGGGACACAAATGACGACCGGGACACCGGGACATAGGGAATATAAATGACGACCGGGCCACTCAAAGAGAAACTACAGACCGGGACACTGGAACACAAATGACGACCGGGACAAAAATGACGACTGGGACATGATTATTATATGATAATAATCATACAGATTATTTTTCCCATGGACAATTATATGTTGCATTTTCAAGAGTCGGTAAACCTGACAATGTATTTATATGCACAGACAATGGAACAGCCAAGAATGCTGTATATTCGCATGTTTTACATAGTTAAAAATATACATATATCTATATATATTCACAGGTGGGACACAGGGACACAACTAAAATGGCGCGTAACGACTTACGCGTGCGGGGGGGGGGCTTGAGGGGGCGCGAAGCGCACCTCAACTAGGTGTTGGGGTGGCGTAAAGCGCCACCCCAACAGCTAGTATAAAAATAAGTTGTATGTATTTTTGTGTTGAGGGTTTGTATATGACGTCTGAAAAATAAAGAAGAAAAAGAAAACAAACTAAAATATAAAAACTGGGAATTGCATAAATATTTCGAAATATTTTGACGATAGATTAATATAATTCGAAAACTTTAAAACAGATACTTAAAACTTGAGGTCTATTATAAATTGTTGAGCTTTAGCAAGCTTGACACTTGAAGATGAATAATAGTATAGATCTTAAAATGACAAAAGAAACAGCCGAGGAAGCTACTCAAATAGTTAATTCAAAGAGAAATTTTAGTATAAATCCTACAATGGCAGAAGAAACAGCCAAGGAATCTGCTCAAAGGGTTAATGCCAAAAGGCTTGCGGCTAAAGAACGCAAAACCGCGCAGTTAGATGAAAATCCACCTAAACAGCGAGAGTCAAAATGTATCAAAACTGAAAATGATAGCAATGATGATTGGGTTTGGGATTTTGACTTGGATAAGGTCATCAATGCCTACCAGATTTTAGTTAAAAAACAAAGGTTCGGCGATATGTATTTCATAGTGACGCTGAAAAATGAAGAAGAAAAAGAAAACTGGAAAAAGAAAAAGGTAAAAAATTAAAAAAACTAAAAAGAAAAAATTAAAAAAAAACTAAAAAATAAAAAAAAATAAAAAAAGAAAAAACCTAAAAAGAAAAAACGTTAAAAAAATAAAAAAAAATAAAAAATGTAAAAAACTAAAAAGAAAAAAAAGGTAAAAAATTAAAAATAAGAAAAAACTAAAAAAAAACTGGGAATTACACTAATATTTCAATATATTTTGACAATAGATTAAAGTAATTCGAAAACCTTAAAACAGATACCCAATTTTTGAGGTTTATTATAAATCGTTGGAGCTTTAGCATGCTTAGCACGTAAAGATTTTTCGAAGTGTCATTGTTAGAATGAACATTGACAAATTGAAGAAAACAAATCAATAAAAAGAAGAAACTAAAAAAAATTAAAAAAGAAAAAACTAAGAAAAGAAAAAACTAAAAAAAAAAACTAAAAAAGAAACTGTATTCTATATATTTAAAAATAAGTTGTATATATGCATATTTATTTGTTTGTGGGTTCGCATTTGACGTCATTATAAGTATATAAGGCTTTGTATATGACGTCATTATAAGAAAACACTACAAACTGGGACACCAGGACACAAATGAAGACCGGGACACAGGGAATATAAATGACCATCGGGACACTCAAAAGAGAAATTGCAGACTGTGATACCGGGACACAAATTACGACCGGGACAGAGGGAATATAAATGACGACAGGACACAGGGACACAACTACAACGGGGACGCCGGTTTCAATAACTTTTTATGCAACAAAACACAAATATTAGCCTCGGAGCTCGGAACGATTTTTTGAAAGTTAGTAAGTGTAAGAGTCGTTGTTGTCTTTGCCAAGATCATTTTATCCCAAGGTTTTCTGTTAAGAGTACATTGCATAATAAAAATTTTGCATGCAAGTTACGTGTTAATGTTAATTGTAAAACAACCAATATAATTTACCTATTAGAATGTAATAAATGCTGCCTACAATATGTGGGAAAACAACTAATAATATATATAAAAGATTTTCTGGACATAAGACAACAGTTAATAATGAAAAAACTAATAACTATCTAGTTCAACATTGTAATAATGGTAAATGGTCCATATCAGATAGAACTGTCACAATTTTAGAAAATTTAGAATTTAATAAAGAAATTTAAATAAAGAAGAGAAGAATAATAGACTACCTAAACAGGAGGATTTCTGGATCCATACTCTTGGTACAGCTTATACTTTTGGGCTAAATGATCGTGTAGCAAAATATGGTGACATGTCTCATGTTGTTGTTAAATGTATTGATGGTTTTATGGACCATCCTTCTTTTACTTGTCCTACTAAACGTAAAAAACGATCGAGAGGACATAGGAAAAATAATAGAAAAAATGAATGAGATGTACAGATGCTTTCTATAGATCTATGCCAGCTACTTGAATCTAGGGTAATGATTTCTGTAATAAAATGTCTAAATAGTATATCCAAGAGGTATTTAATCAAACTTTTCTGGGTTGTTAAGAATAATACAGCTCTTGATTATAATTTTAAATTAATATGTGATACAATTTGCATTCTAACTAAAACGAAATTTATTTCAAAAAAGAAAAAGTTCGATAAGATTAGTAATAAGGATAACAGATTATATTTACCTATTAATTTTACTTGTAAGCACAAACTCTTGAACATGCAAGATAATAATTGTCCATGGGAAAACAATCCGTATTCAGATCTATACAGCATTTTTCTAACGACTACCCTTGAGCTTTGTTGATGGTGATTGCTAATCGAAAATTCCCTGTGTCCCTGTCGTCATTTATAACATAACAGAAAATAGCATACCAAAAATCATATAGGCAGAGCCGTTCTTGGCAATGGGGCAATCGGGTCAACTGCCTAGGGTACCACAACTGTAGTGAGCGTGGCTGGGGCTACCCACTTTCATCCGGCTTTTCTGCTTATATTTGAGTCAGGAAGGGCGCTGTAAATAATTTTACCCCGGATATCCTCAAACCTAGAATAGACTCCAACAAATAAACATTCAAATGGGGATAAATCCATTTGTTTAAATAGTGACAACAGGAAGAAAAGTCTAAATATTTCCATCACATATACAGTTATCGTTATCAGTAGAAATATTAAAGTATTAAAATTAAAACTAGCACATTTATACGAAAACGAAGTACTTAATTTTTGGGCACACAGAAAATAATGAGCTTCCAGGTTACTCACTATTTTTTTTTGGAGAGAGTTCAATGACAAAGCTCATTCAAAGTCATGATGTAAGTTTGTATGTGTGTAAAACTTATATTTACTTTTTGTAACTTTTCAATGCTTGAGGAGCGCAGACTTTGGCATCTTATTTTCTATTTCATTTTTGAGTTATCCTTGTTATACAACAACAAAAATACTAAACACCTTGCGATGGCCTACTGGATAAGGACTCATTTTTAAAGTGAAGGTTTGTAGGTTCAATTCCAAGTGTCGCAAGGAACTTCATTGTTTGGAAATTCTACAATTAATTTTTCACTATAGACGGGATAAGACAGTTTCTCCGGCTGCGGTTTAGTATTTTTTTTCTGTTCTCCAGCCTTCACTCTCACAAAAGAGTTCTTGAGAAAATTTTATAAATTTGCATTAAGAATGTTTATTCTTATGTACATTGTTTATAATTCTGATTATCAAAATATCTTCTATCTATCTATCGATCTATCTATCTAAAAATAAGATGTTTGTGTGATATGTCTGTTACGCCAGATTATATCTTCTATATACCTCGATATATATAAAAATAATTTGTTTGTCTGTCTGTCGACTGACGTCATGTTTGTGTGTCGACTGACGTCATGTTTGTCGACTGACGTCATTATAAGGATTGAGCTGTATGTCGTCATGAAGTTGTTTGTCGTCTGACGTCATGTTTGTCGACTAACGAAACTACAGACCGGGACACCGGGACACAAATGACGTGTTATGTCTGTTATAACGTAATAGAGGCAACAATCTTGACTGGGCCTTTTGAGGGTGAGGCTTTTCTTATTCCACGCATTCTCATGATTCCAATGGATCTGCCTTTTCAACCTAAAAGATTGCAATTCCCAATTTGATTAGCATATTTAGTTTTCAGTCCAGAACCACTAAAGCTATTATGTAAATATCAAAAATATTTATGTTGTCTGAGCAATAATTTTTAGTTTTTATTTCAAAATAGAAAATTACCTGACAATTTTAGAATTATATCTATCTATATATATAAAAATAAGTTGTCTGTCTGTGGATCAGGTGACGTCATGTTTCTGTGTCGACTGGCGTCATGAAGTTAGTTGTCGTCATTTTTGCTATGACGGTGACGTCATTAAAGATATTTAAGACATATATGTTCACGTAGAAATCTATTAATGTTTAAGTTTAAAATGACTGATGAACTTACAATGGCAAAAGCCGATGAAGATGCTCAAAGAGTCTATGCCAAAAAACTTGCTGCTGATAGAGAAAGTCAGAAAAGAAAGCGTGCCGAGGAATCAAAAGAACAGCAAGGAAACAGGCTTGAGGCTAAAGAACGGAAAACCGCGCAGTTAGATAAAGATCCACCTGGACAGCGAGAGTCAAAACATATCAAAACTGAAAATGATAGCGATGATGATTGGGCTTGGGATCTTGACTTGGATAAGGTCATCAATGCCTACCAGATTTTAATTAAAAAAGCAAAGGTTCGGCGATATGTATTTCATAGTGAAGCTGAAAAATAAAGAAGAAAAAGAAAACTGAAAAAAGAAAAAATGTAAAAAACTAAAAAATATTAAAAAGAAAAAACACTCAAAGAGAAATTACAGACCGGGACACAAATGACGACCGAGACAGAGGGAATATAAATAACGACCGGGACACTCAACGAGAAATTACAGACTGGGATACCGGGACACAAATGACGACCGGGACAAAGGCAATATAAATGACGACCAGGACACAGGTATTTAAGAATATCCTTCAAAGACAAATGTTTAATTGTAAGAAGACCGTTGAAAGAGAAATTTCTAATTGTAAAATGACTGAAGAACCTACAATGGCAACACCCGAGGAAGCAGCTCATAACGAATGTATTCACGCCGAAGTAGCTGAGTTGGTAAAGCGTTATGTTTCAGGTTCTAGGTCCGAGAGGCTCCAGGTTTGAACCTTGGCTTTAGCATTAATACAAAAAAAGAAAAAAACTCAAAAAGGTAAAAACTACAAAAAAACTAAAAAGAAAATATATATATATACTTTTATATATATCATCTTTTCCACAAAAATAATAATTTAGTGCTTCTGCTTAAAAACAGCAATCGAATTGATGCCTCCTGATACGCAACTATCAACAAAGTGGCAATGGTTGTGGTCGGTGATTAGTTCTTACCTCGAGATAATATTCTTTATAGGCGAAACAATCAGTTTTCAAGAATTGCTTAAACTCATCGATGCTACGATGCCCTACAATATCCTTACGGATATAAATGACGCCCGGGACACTCAAATAGAAATCACAGACTGGGACACCGGGACACAAATGACGACGGGGACACAGGGAATATAAATGACGACCCGGACACAGGGACACAACTACAAGGGGGACGCCGGGGGGCACAGGGGGATATAAAATGACGACGGCAACAAAGGCACAGGGGGATATATAAATGACGACGGCAACAAAGGAAATGGTCGATTAGCAATCACCATCAACAAAGCTCAAGGGCAATCAATAGAATCATGAGGTATATATCTGAATGCGGATTGTTTTCCCATGGACCATTATGCGATGCATGTTCAAGAGTCGGTAAACCTGACAATCTATTTATATGCACAGACGATGGGACAGCAAAGAATGTTTTATATTCGCAAGTTTTACGTAGTTAAAAACATATATATATATATATATATATATATATCTATCTATATATATAAAAATAAGTTGTCTGTCTGTGGATGTGTGGATGGATGTGTGGATGGATGTGTCAGGTGACGTCACCTGAAAAAACTGGATTAGGTGACGTCAAAACTGAAAAAACTAAAAAAAGGCAAAAACTACAAAAAAAAACTAAAAACTAATAAAAAAAATAAAAAAGCTAAAAAACTAAAAAAACTATAAAGGTAAAAACCAATAAAAAACTAAAAAAAAAACTGAAAAAACTAAAAAAAGGCAAAAACTACAAAAAAAAACTAAAAACTAATAAAAAAAGTAAAAAAGCTAAAAAACTAAAAAAACTAAAAAAACTAAAAAAAGGTAAAAAACTAAAAAAAATAAAAAATAAAAAAAAACTAAAAAAAAGGAAAAAACTGAAAAATAAGCTAAAATAAAGGTAAAAACCAATAAAAAACTAAAAAAAAAAGGAAAAAACTAATAAATGACGACACTCAAAGAGAAAGCGACCAGGACAAAAAACTAAAAAAAAAGGCAAAAACTACAAAAAAACTAAAAACTAATAAAAAAAATAAAAAAGCTAAAAAACTAAAAAAACTAAAAAAAGGTAAAAAACTAAAAAAACTAAAAACTAAAAAAAAACTAAAAAAGGTAAAAACTAAAAGAACTAAAAAAGAAAAAAATAAATGACGACACTCAAAGAGAAAGCGACCAGGACAAAAGGAATGTTCGATTAGCAATCAACAAAGCACCGGGACACAGGGAGTATAAATGACGACCAGGACACAAGTAAAAAAAAAAATTAACAAAACTAAAAAGAAGGTAAAAACTACAAAAAAACTAAAAAGAAAAAAAAACTAAAAACTAATAAAAAAACTAAAAAATCTAAAAATCTAAATAAACTAAAAAAGAAAAAAAAAGGAAAAAAATAAAGGAGAAAAACAAAACTAAAAAACGAATGTATATACAGACCGGTACACCGGGATACAAATGACGACCGGGACACAGGGAATATAAATAACGACCGGGACACAGGGACACAACTACAACGGGGACACCGGGGGAAACAGGGGGATATAAATGACGACCGGGACAAAAAAACTAAAAAGAAATAAAAACTAAAAACTAATAAAAAAAACTAAAAAATCTAAAAATCTAAATAAGCTAAAAAAGAAAAAAAAAGGAAAAAAATAAAGGAGAAAAACAAAACTAAAAAACGAATGTATATACAGACCGGGACACCGGGATACAAATGATGACCGGGACGCGGGACACAGGGAATATAAATGACGACCGGGACACAGGGACACAACTACAACGGGGACACCGGGGGAAACAGGGGGATAACCTGACAATCTATTTATATGCAAAGACAATGGGACAGCAAAGAATGTTGTATATTCGCAAGTTTTACGTAGTTAAAACCATATATATATATATATATCTATATTCACAGGTGGGACATAGGGACACAACTACAATGGCGCGTAACTATTATGGCGCGTAACGACTTACGCGCGCGGGGGGGCTTGGGGGGGGCGCGAAGCGCCCCCACCAACTAGGTGTTGGGGTGGCGCGAAGCGCCACCCCAACAGCTAGTATATATATATATATATATATATATATATATATATATATATATATATATATATATATCTTCTATATATATAAAAATAAGTTGTCTGTCCGTTACGCTAGATTATATCTTCTATATATATAAAAGAAAACAAACTAGAATGTAAAAACTGGAAATTGCATAAATATTTCGAAATATTTTGACAATAGATAAAAGTAATTCGAAAAAGAAAAATGGTAAAAAACTAAAAAAAAAACTAAGAGAAAAAACTAAAAAAAAAAAATTAAAAATTAAAAAAATTAAAAAAAGAAAAAACCTAAAAAGAAAAAACGTAAAAAAATAAAAAAGATAAAAAACTAAAAAAAAAATAAAAAAGCTAAAAACTAAAAAAAGAAAAAACTAAAAAAAAAAACTGGGAATTGCACAAATATTTCAATATATTTTGACAATAGATTAAAGTAATTCGAAAACCTTAAAACAGATACCCCAAATTTGAGGTTTAATTTAAATTGTTGGAGCTTTAGCATGCTTGGCACGTAAAGATTTTTCCAAGTGTCAATTTTAGAATGAACATTGAGAAATTGAAGAAAACAAATCAATAAAAAGAAGAAACTAAAAAAAGAAAAAACTAAAAAAGAAAAAAAACTAAAGAAGAAACTGTATCTATATATATATAAAAATCTATCTATATATATAAAAATAAGTTGTCTGTCTTTTATGTCTGTTACACTATATCTGTTACGCCAGATTATATCTTATCTATATATATAAAAATAAGTTGTCTGTCTGTCTGTCTGTGGATCAGGTGACGTCATGTTTCTGTGTCGGCTGACATCATGAAATTAGTTGTCGTCATTTTTGCTTTGACGGTGACGTCATTAATGGTATTTAAGACATGCGTTCACGGAAAAATGTTTAATTGTAAAATGACTGAAGGTTCAGCGATATGTACTTCATAGTGACGCTGAAAAATAAAGAAGAAAAAAAAACTGAAAAAATGTAAAAAACTAAAAAAAACTAAAAAGAAAAAACACTCAAAGATAAATTACAGACCGGGACACAAATGACGACCGACACAGAGGGAATATAAATGACGACCAGGAACCTCAAAGAAAAATTACAGACTGGGACACCCGGACACAAATCACGACCGGGACGCAGGGACACAACTACAACGGGGACGCCGGGGGCACAGGTGGGATATATAATTGACGACTGAGACACAGGGATTGTTTGAATAGAAATAACAGACCGGGACACAAATGACGACCGGGACACTGGGACACAGGGAATATAAATGACGACCGGGACACTCAAAGAGGAAATACAAACTGGGACACCAGGACACAAATGACGACCGGGACACAGGGAATATAAATGCTATTTATATGCACAGACAATGGGACAGCGAAGAATGTTGTATATTCGCATGTTTTACGTAGTTAAAAATATATATTTATATCTATCTCTATTCACAGGTGGGACACAGGGACACTGCTACAATGGCGCGTGACGACTTACGCGCGCGGGGGGGCTTGGGGGGGCGCGAAGCGCCCCACCAACTAGGTGTTGGGGTGCAAACGCTCTTTTTACAAACAAACAAACATGCATACACACAACTCGTTTTTATATAGATAGATAGATAGATAGATGCAATTCAAATTAACTGCGTAAAACTTGCGAATATACAACATTCTTCGCTGTCCAATTGTCGCTGCATATAAATAGATTGTCAGGTTTACCGACCCTCGAACATGCAACGTACAATTGTCCATGGGAAAAACAATCAGTATTAAGATCTATACCACATTTTTCTAATGATTGACCTTGAGCTTTGTTAATGGTGATTGCAAATGCTAATCGAATCGGGAATTGCAATCTTTTAAATTGAAAAGGCAGATCCGTTGGAATCATGGGAATGCGAGGAATAAGAACAGCCTCACCCTCAAAAGGCCCTGTCAAGATTGTGGCCTCTATTAGGTTTTCCATTGTTTTTTTTTACGGCAAGTCGAGTGCCATTGCAAAGCTTTGGTGGGTTTATATTTCTTAAAAGTATTATTGGTACGCCGATTTTTAGTTGTAGCACGTGTGGTGGAAACCCTGAAAGATCTATGGAATTTAAAAATTCAGATGGATAATTAACCGCTTCATTTGGTTCCAAAACTGTGTCGACTGACTTGTAAAGGTCTGGTCTCGAATCTTGGTCAAAACAATATTGTTGATTTTGTGGACGTCTATATTTTTGGGTGCGAGAATCGCTCTTTCACTTAGCCATTTATTATTTTTATAATTTTTTAGAATATTTGGAAATACTTTTTCAATCAATTCATTTTTGGACGTCACTAAATTACAGAAATCAGCAGGTAGTTGTATACGTCCTGAAATTGAGTCTACTGGGAACTTTCCGTTTCCAATTGCCAGCAATTGATCTGAAAATGTTTGACCAGAGTCATCGTTTTGCAATCGGACACGCATATTTGTAGTTAATTTTAATATTTTTACGTGTGCCCATAAATTAGAATTTTTCAGGCAAGCATTCATTTCGTCTGCAGGAGTTGATCTAGGTATTATAGGTAATGTTTGCCTGAAATCTCCCGCAAGCAATATTAATGTGCTGCCAAAGGGTTTTGACTTCCCTCTCAAATCTTTCAAGCATTGATCCAGAGCCTCGAGCGATTTTTTGTATGCCATTGTGCACTCATCCCAAATAATAAGTTTGCATTGCTGCAATACTTTACCCATCCCAGATGATTTGGAAATATTGCACGTGGGAGTTTCTGTAGAATGCAAATTCAGAGGCAATTTCAAAGCGGAATGAGCAGTTCTTCCACCAGGCAGCAATGTTGCGGCTATTCCGGACGACGCAATTGCCAACGCTATATCATTTTTTGATCGAATTGATGCCAGAATCAGTTTTATCACAAATGTTTTACCAGTACCTCCTGGCGCATCCAAAAAGAAAATTTCTCCAACGTTGTTATCGACACAATGCATTATCGTATCATAAATGTCTTTTTGTTCCGACGTTAACTTGGAAATGTTATTTTGTACATACGACAATAGATCACTCGTACTGTAACTTTGTTCACGATCCAATTCTACACATGTCGAAACAGCAGCGATACGGTTAGGTGAAGGCATTCCCAAATCCTGAAGAGGTTTGTTTGCCATACGTACGCACAAATCTTCTATAATAACTAAAGTGTAGTTATAAATTTCTGATGTAAAATCAAAAGTCATATCTGACGTCTCTAACTGTTTTCGATGGAGTATATCTTCGGACATTTTTTACTTATATTTTTTCCATAACTCTGTAGGAGCTGATGGAGAGCAAGTTGTTAAAATGATGCCAAACAATGCACGAATTTGACTTGGGGTTGACGTTCCGCACGCGTCATTGATGCAGTTATCCCAGTGTTGGTCATTCTCCAATAAATTCAGAGCTTGGCATGCGCTACGGTAAGTGTCATGTATAGTACCGTTTACAGTTCTCAAATACTCAAAGGATGTCGGACCGGGTACAATCACCAAAAGCAGGCGTAGAAAGAAGCATTCATGTTGATTGGGGTGAACGGTGTAGAGTCTTCCTATCGTGGTATCTTTGAAGATGGTAGGTTGGCCGTCGACTGACTTACCCTGTTTTCGACGTTCAAATACTTTATTTTTAGTATTCCACGTGTAATACGAAGGCACTTCAGTATACAGCAGTTTTTTTGCAAAAAAATCATTTTTGCAAAGCGAAAAAAAAGCTGTTAATGTTGTATCCAGTTGATTCAGGACTCTTTGTTGCACGTTGGTTTCCGTGAAATAAACACGTTGACCATTCTGTAAATGTACCGCTAAGTGAACAACAGCTGGACTACGTTCATGTATCGGAAATAAAAGAATTCGCCAAACAGCTTCATTACTGCTTATGTATCTTCCAGCCTGATATTGTACGATTTCGTCGAAATCTTTGATTTCGGGCTGCAAGCCAAAAACTGCCATGTCACTGCCTTTGTTGACGTATTTACATATGTATTTGATTGCCTTTACGGAGTTACAGTATTCAACGTTTATGTGTGCATTAAATGTTTTTGATAATAATGGGGAATATGGAACAACCCACTGGTTATCTACTTCGATGGTGGTACCGTTACGCTTCTTTATTATTGCTGTTTTACCGCCATCTTCAGTAGATCTTCTTCTATATTGTGGGTAACCATCATTGCCAGTAATTGTGTTTGATACTAAAAGTCGAGGATATTGCTTTGTGCACCTTCCTTTGACCATGCATGGTGAATTTTCGTTCAGTGCACCGCAAGATCCATGTATCATATTTTTTACAATAATATCATGTAACCCCTTATCGACATTTTTATCAGGTATTTCAGCGGAAATCACATCATCAATTTCGTTCGAAGTAATTTTTTTATGTAGCCAGATTAGTATATGTGCGTGTGGCAAACCTCGTTTTTGCCATTCCACTGAGTACATCCAGCATCGCACTGACCCAAACACTTCAAGTTTTACTATGTAGTTTATCAGTGATTTCAACTTTTGCCGGAAGACACGGGCCGTAATGTCATGCCTATGAACCGCCTATTGTCCTTGAAGTAAAAGCTGCAGTATCTCGTCCCAAGATTGATTACATGTAAATGTAATAAATAAATCTGGACGACCATAGAGACGAACATACGCAATAGCATCTTGAGCATATTCATGCATATGACGGGGACTGCCAGCATATGACGAAGGTAAAATTGTTAATCTTCCAACGTTTGTGGTATTACCGTCATTTATAACTGCATCTCGCAAACGAATGTATTGTTCAGAGCGGAGCTTGGTCTGATTCTGGCGGATATGTAGCAAACGTTCTGATTCAATTTTAGCATACATATCAACGACAAATTGGTGAAACAATTCACGGCATTTATATATATATATATATATATATATATATATATATATATATATATATCTATCTATATATATAAAAATAAGTTGTCTGTCTGTGGATGTGTGGATGGATGTGTGGATGGATGTGTCAGGTGACGTCACCTGAAAAAACTGGATTAGGTGACGTCAAAACTGAAAAAACTAAAAAAAGGCAAAAACTACAAAAAAAACTAAAAACTAATAAAAAAAATAAAAAAGCTAAAAAACTAAAAAAACTATAAAGGTAAAAACCAATAAAAAACTAAAAAAAAAACTGAAAAAACTAAAAAAAGGCAAAAACTACAAAAAAAAACTAAAAACTAATAAAAAAAGTAAAAAAGCTAAAAAACTAAAAAAACTAAAAAAACTAAAAAAAGGTAAAAAACTAAAAAAAAATAAAAAATAAAAAAAAACTAAAAAAAAGGAAAAAACTGAAAAATAAGCTAAAATAAAGGTAAAAACCAATAAAAAACTAAAAAAAAAAAGGAAAAAACTAATAAATGACGACACTCAAAGAGAAAGCGACCAGGTCAAAAAACTAAAAAAAAAGGCAAAAACTACAAAAAAACTAAAAACTAATAAAAAAAATAAAAAAGCTAAAAAACTAAAAAAACTAAAAAAAGGTAAAAAACTAAAAAAACTAAAAACTAAAAAAAAACTAAAAAAGGTAAAAACTAAAAGAACTAAAAAAGAAAAAAATAAATGACGACACTCAAAGAGAAAGCGACCAGGACAAAAGGAATGTTCGATTAGCAATCAACAAAGCACCGGGACACAGGGAGTATAAATGACGACCAGGACAC
This sequence comes from Artemia franciscana, assembly GCF_032884065.1. NCBI lineage: Eukaryota > Metazoa > Arthropoda > Branchiopoda > Anostraca > Artemiidae > Artemia > Artemia franciscana. The sequence goes on from NC_088876.1 coordinate 3,382,382, forward strand.
AAGTAAAAAAAAAAATTAACAAAACTAAAAAGAAGGTAAAAACTACAAAAAAACTAAAAAGAAAAAAAAACTAAAAACTAATAAAAAAACTAAAAAATCTAAAAATCTAAATAAACTAAAAAAGAAAAAAAAAGGAAAAAAATAAAGGAGAAAAACAAAACTAAAAAACGAATGTATATACAGACCGGTACACCGGGATACAAATGACGACCGGGACACAGGGAATATAAATAACGACCGGGACACAGGGACACAACTACAACGGGGACACCGGGGGAAACAGGGGGATATAAATGACGACCGGGACAAAAAAACTAAAAAGAAATAAAAACTAAAAACTAATAAAAAAAACTAAAAAATCTAAAAATCTAAATAAGCTAAAAAAGAAAAAAAAAGGAAAAAAATAAAGGAGAAAAACAAAACTAAAAAACGAATGTATATACAGACCGGGACACCGGGATACAAATAATGACCGGGACCCGGGACACAGGGAATATAAATGACGACCGGGACACAGGGACACAACTACAACGGGGACACCGGGGGAAACAGGGGGATAACCTGACAATCTATTTATATGCAAAGACAATGGGACAGCAAAGAATGTTGTATATTCGCAAGTTTTACGTAGTTAAAACCATATATATATATATATATATATCTATATTCACAGGTGGGACATAGGGACACAACTACAATGGCGCGTAACTATTATGGCGCGTAACGACTTACGCGCGCGGGGGGGCTTGGGGGGGGCGCGAAGCGCCCCCACCAACTAGGTGTTGGGGTGGCGCGAAGCGCCACCCCAACAGCTAGTATATATATATATATCTATATATATAAAAATAAGTTGTTTTCTGGGTTATGTCTGTCTGTCTGTCTGTCGTGTGACGTCGTGTTTGTCCGCATATGACGTCTGAATTATTTCACACTAATACAAAAGAAGAAAAAAACTAAAAAAGGTAAAAACTACAAAAAAAACTAAAAAGAAAAAAAAACTAAAAAGCTAAAAAACTAAAAAAAAACTAAAAAAAGGTAAAAATCTAATAACTAAAAAAAAACTGAAAAAAATAAAAAAAGGCAAAAACTAGAAAAAAAATAAAAACTAATAAAAAAACTAAAAAAGCTAAAAAACTAAAAAAACTAAAAGAAAACTAAAAAAAGGTAAAAAACTAAAAAAAACTAAAAACTAAAAAAGAAAAAAACTAAAAAAAAGGAAAAAACTGAAAAATAAAAGAGAAAAAGAAAACTAAAAAAATATGAATAAATATATATAAAAATAAGTTGTTTTCTGGGTTATGTCTGTCTGTCTGTCGAGTGACGTCGTGTTTGTCCGCATATGACGTCTGAATTATTTCACACTAATACAAAAGAAGAAAAAAAACTAAAAAAGGTAAAAACTACAAAAAAAACTAAAAAGAAAAAAAACTAAAAAAGCTAAAAAACTAAAAAAAACTAAAAAAAGGTAAAAAACAAAAAACTAAAAAAAACTGAAAAAACTAAAAAAAGGCAAAAACTAAAAAAAAACTAAAAACTAATAAAAAAACTAAAAAAGCTAAAAAACTAAAAAACTAAAAAAACTAAAAAAAGGTAAAAAACTAAAAAAAACTAAAAATTAAAAAAGAAAAAACTAAAAAAAAGGAAAAAACTGAAAATAAGAGAAAAAGAAAACTAAAAAAATATTAATAAAAATGTTTTTACGTGTGCCCATAAATTAGAATTTTTCAGGCAAGCATTCATTTCGTCTGCAGGAGTTGATCTAGGTATTATAGGTAAGTTGTCTGTGTGTGGATCTGTGGATGGATCAGGTGACGTCATGTTTGTCCGCATTTGACGTCTGAATTATTTCACACTAATACAAAAGAAGAAAAAAACTAAAAAAGGTAAAACTACAAAAAAAACTAAAAAGAAAAAAAACTAAAAAGCTAAAAAACTAAAAAAAACTAAAAAAAGGTAAAAATCTAATAACTAAAAAAAAACTGAAAAAAATAAAAAAAGGCAAAAACTAGAAAAAAAATAAAAACTAATAAAAAAACTAAAAAAGCTAAAAAACTAAAAAAACTAAAAAAACTAAAAAAAAGGTAAAAAACTAAAAAAAACTAAAAACTAAAAAAGAAAAAAACTAAAAAAAAGGAAAAAACTGAAAAATAAAAGAGAAAAAGAAAACTAAAAAAATATGAATAAATATATATAAAAATAAGTTGTTTTCTGGGTTATGTCTGTCTGTCTGTCTGTCGTGTGACGTCGTGTTTGTCCGCATATGACGTCTGAATTATTTCACACTAATACAAAAGAAGAAAAAAAACTAAAAAAGGTAAAAACTACAAAAAAAACTAAAAAGAAAAAAACTAAAAAAGCTAAAAAACTAAAAAAAAAATAAAAAAAGGTAAAAACAAAAAACTAAAAAAAACTGAAAAAACTAAAAAAAGGCAAAAACTAAAAAAAACTAAAAACTAATAAAAAAACTAAAAAAGCTAAAAAACTAAAAAAACTAAAAAACCAAAAAAAGGTAAAAAACTAAAAAAAACTAAAAACTAAAAAAGAAAAAACTAAAAAAAAGGAAAAAACTGAAAAATAAGAGAAAAAGAAAACTAAAAAAATATTAATAAATATAAAAAATATAAATATAAATATAATATAAATTAGCAATCAACAAAGCACCGAGACACAAATGACGACCGGGACACAGGGAGTATAAATGACGACCAGGACATAAGTAAAAAAAAAAAACTAAAAAAAACTAAAAAAATGGTAAAAACTACAAAAAAAACTAAAAACTAATAAAAAAACTAAAAAATCTAAAAATCTAAATAAACTAAAAAAGAAAAAAAGAAAAAATGGGGTGGCGCTTCGCGCCACCCCAACACCTAGTTTGTGGGGGCGCTTCGCGCCCCCCCCAAGCCCCCCCCGCGCGCGTAAGTCGTTACGCGCCATATTAGTTACGCCCCATTGTAGTTGTGTCCCTATGTCCCACCTGTGAATATAGATATATATATATATATATATATATATATATATATATATATATATATATATATATATATATATATATATATATATATATATATATATATATATATATATATATATATATATATATATATATATATATATATATATATATATATATATATATATATATATATATATATATATATATATATATATATATATATACTAGCTGTTGGGGTGGCGCTTCGCGCCACCCCAACACCTAGTTGGTGGGGGCGCTTCGCGCCCCCCCCAAGCCCCCCCGCGCGCGTAAGTCGTTACGCGCCATAATAGTTACGCGCCATTGTAGTTGTGTCCCTATGTCCCACCTGTGAATATAGATATATATATATATATATGGTTTTAACTACGTAAAACTTGCGAATATACAACATTCTTTGCTGTCCCATTGTCTTTGCATATAAATAGATTGTCAGGTTATCCCCCTGTTTCCCCCGGTGTCCCCGTTGTAGTTGTGTCCTGTGTCCCGGTCGTCATTTATATTCCCTGTGTCCCGGGTCCCGGTCATCATTTGTATCCCGGTGTCCCGGTCTGTATATACATTCGTTTTTTAGTTTTGTTTTTCTCCTTTATTTTTTTCCTTTTTTTTTCTTTTTTAGCTTATTTAGATTTTTAGATTTTTTAGTTTTTTTTATTAGTTTTTAGTTTTTATTTCTTTTTAGTTTTTTTGTCCCGGTCGTCATTTATATCCCCCTGTTTCCCCCGGTGTCCCCGTTGTAGTTGTGTCCCTGTGTCCCGGTCGTTATTTATATTCCCTGTGTCCCGGTCGTCATTTGTATCCCGGTGTACCGGTCTGTATATACATTCGTTTTTTAGTTTTGTTTTTCTCCTTTATTTTTTTCCTTTTTTTTTCTTTTTTAGTTTATTTAGATTTTTAGATTTTTTAGTTTTTTTATTAGTTTTTAGTTTTTTTTTCTTTTTAGTTTTTTTGTAGTTTTTACCTTCTTTTTAGTTTTGTTAATTTTTTTTTTTACTTGTGTCCTGGTCGTCATTTATACTCCCTGTGTCCCGGTGCTTTGTTGATTGCTAATCGAACATTCCTTTTGTCCTGGTCGCTTTCTCTTTGAGTGTCGTCATTTATTTTTTTCTTTTTTAGTTCTTTTAGTTTTTACCTTTTTTAGTTTTTTTTTAGTTTTTAGTTTTTTTAGTTTTTTACCTTTTTTTAGTTTTTTTAGTTTTTTAGCTTTTTATTTTTTTTATTAGTTTTAGTTTTTTTGTAGTTTTTGCCTTTTTTTTTAGTTTTTTGTCCTGGTCGCTTTCTCTTTGAGTGTCGTCATTTATTAGTTTTTTCCTTTTTTTTTTTAGTTTTTTATTGGTTTTTACCTTTATTTTAGCTTATTTTTCAGTTTTTTCCTTTTTTTTAGTTTTTTTTTATTTTTTATTTTTTTTAGTTTTTTACCTTTTTTTAGTTTTTTTAGTTTTTTTAGTTTTTTAGCTTTTTTACTTTTTTTATTAGTTTTTAGTTTTTTTTTGTAGTTTTTGCCTTTTTTTAGTTTTTTCAGTTTTTTTTTTAGTTTTTTATTGGTTTTTACCTTTATAGTTTTTTTAGTTTTTTAGCTTTTTATTTTTTTTATTAGTTTTTAGTTTTTTTTTGTAGTTTTTGCCTTTTTTTAGTTTTTTCAGTTTTGACGTCACCTAATCCAGTTTTTTCAGGTGACGTCACCTGACACATCCATCCACACATCCATCCATCCATCCATCCACAGACAACTTATTTTTATATATATAGATATATATATCTATATATATAAAAATAAGTTGTCTGTGGATGGATGGATGGATGGATGTGTCAGGTGACGTCACCTGAAAAAACTGGATCAGGTGACGTCAAAACTGAAAAACTAAAAAAAGGCAAAAACTACAAAAAAAACTAAAAACTAATAAAAAAAATAAAAAAGCTAAAAAACTAAAAAAACTATAAAGGTAAAAACCAATAAAAAACTAAAAAAAAAACTGAAAAAACTAAAAAAAGGCAAAAACTACAAAAAAAAACTAAAAACTAATAAAAAAAGTAAAAAAGCTAAAAACTAAAAAAACTAAAAAAAGGT